>NC_085990.1:470000-500000 GCF_030014385.1 Trichomycterus rosablanca
ACCTGTTGAATCTAAACATCACTTAAATAGAACCTGTCTGGTAACGTAAAGCAGCACATGCTGCCACATTTTAAAGGAATTCAATCGCAGACGTGAAACACTGGAGTCTGGAAACCTATTGCTAAGACTCTGGGACTGTAGTGAACCACAGTAAGAACCATTATTCAGGTAGTGAACCTTTGAAAGATTGGCCATCCTATCAATATTTCACACAGGATGCATTAACAAGTCATCTATAAGGTCCCGAAAGAACCCAGATGAAAAAGAACTGCAGGTCATGACAGATGTTGTTATTTCTATCATGATCGTTCCTCTCTGTCTCTGTGTCGCCCTTTAAATGTGACACAGCTACCATTTTTAACTGGCCCATGGGGTATTTTAGATAATAAATAAAAGTTATACCCACACACTACACGATGGATCGCTGATGGGAGGTCACACACTACACCATCTAGTCATGAAAAAACACACACGAGAAGTGACGAGTCCATCACTACCTGTAGGACGATCCAGTGGCCCGAGGCTGCCGCCGCCCGTACAGCGTTCTCGGCCACGCCCTCCTGACCCTGTCCCAGCGACAAGCTGTGGAAGTTTCCACGTTCTACACAGTAACCCAGCTTCAATCCTGCACACACACACACACACACACAGTGTAAGAGATTCGGATGAAAACACGGCGTACGTGACCTCCCGTGAGTAACGTGCAGCACGTACCCAGCAGCTCCACGTCCTTCAGTGGGTTGGTTCCAGGAGAGAGGATTAAAAAGACTGGTGTGGAGGGACTGGTCTCCTCGTAGCACTTCTCCAGCTCCATCCTGCTCACTTCTACATACCTGGAGCCCAAACTCTCCTCCACAAAGTTTCTAGAGCAGGAAGCACAAAACCTTCATCACTCAGGAGAGGAGGTCAGATCGAACGTCCATCACGTTACACCAATCAGTTAATTTAGTGGAGATAACTACACACTATGTGTGCAGCTCTTAACTCTGTATCTTACGTTTTTTTTTAACTTTTCAAGGTTTTACTAAGTTTTTCTTTCCCTCTTTCTCTAAGGGGATCAATAATATCTTATTTTATCTAAATGTGCTGATTTCAAGCTGCTTAGATAAAAGAAGGTGAGTGTAGCTAGAACCGCTCACCCACTTAACATACAGACACGGAAATATAGAAATACATTTAACATGTTCATTCTCATGACAGAGCGTGTATTCATTCATGTACTCATTTATTTACATATCAGATTATTTATTTGTGTTATTTATGTTAACGTAAGTCACGTCTTGTCCTCTATACCGTACTGATAAACGAGTTACCTGAGAGCGTAGCTCATTCTGTCGGGACGTAACGCTCTGATGATGATGAGCTTCTGCAGAGAACTTTTCTTCTTCCAGTCCAGAGGGAGGAGCTCTCGTTCCGGACACTCCGACTCCACCAGCTTCCTCCAGCGCTTGGCCGAGCCCTCCACGTCGCGGTCCAGGCCACGGAAAGCGTCCAGCGCTGAGAGGGCCTGAGGTGCACGGTAAAGTTTATAAAGTAATAAAAATGAGTGATTGGATTGTTATATGCAGCGGGGCGGGTTAGGTCCAAAATCCTGGAGAGTGCGTTTATGGTATTTACTTTCATTTTTCTTACATGATATCCATTTCGTCACATCCAGAGCCACTATGAAAGTCACATCTAGGTGAGTATCTAATCATAACAGGCCCACCTGCCCTGGAGATCAGCAGCTGGGCATAGTTACAGAATTATGACCTCCTGCCTTGCCATTTATGGCCAGCAGAGGGGGCGTGGAGGTGCAGATGATTGATGTATCGGCTCCTTTTGGAGCACAGTAATCTCGCCTTGTTAATCTGTTTAGCACTGAGTTGGCGGCTCCTCTGCCGGCAACCTGCGGTCCTCTTGGAACCATCATGCCGGGCTTAATCGGTCCTTTATAGCCCACCAGTACTAACAAATTAGGGTTAGGGTTGTGTAGGTCTGGCTCTCACACAGACATCGATCGGCTCGTCCAAGGGTGGGAGGGCTACGATTACACCCTCTGCTGGCGGATCGATGGTGCTACACAGAGACGGGGGATAACACAGATCGATGCGTGACTTATTGATCCGTGCGCGATACGGATCTCCGTATGAACCCTGGTGCGGGTGAAAAGAAGCGGTCTGTGCTGCACACGTGTCGGAGGGGGGCGTGTGTTAGTCACGCCCCTCCTCGGTCAGGAGTGGAGGTCTGCAGCAGTAGAGGTGAAATGAAGAGTGGGTGCTTACCCTGATGGACCCCCAGGACTGTGCTGACAGGAAGCTGACGGGACTTCCACCGCTGACCTCTGCTGGTAAATTCAGGAGCAGATCCAGCTCCTCTGCTGTAACGGATCCTCTCATCAGGAGAACCTGTTAAAACCACAGATCATCATGACTAAAGCACACACACACACACCGGGACTCGGGATGGGAACCTGGCATGTTGAAATCCTATTCATGTAAATTATTCTACAGGCCACCCAAGGAGGATGGAGGTCCCTGCTGAGTCTGGTTCCTCTCAAGGTTCCTGACTGCAATTTTAAGGGGTTTTTTCCTGCCACTGGCGCCCTCGCCCCTTGTGTAAAGCTCTATACTAATAAATCCGACTTGACTCTGAGTCTGATCAGGCTACGGAAAGGTAAACACGTGTAGAGACACAACAGCAGGAGAAGCAGGTGTTGTCCACATCAGGATCAGCATCCCCCCCCCTCCCGGCCGACAGAGCGTGGATGAGGAGTGATCAATAGGAATCTGTCGTGCTCCTCTGACACCTCCTAACTGAAGGTAATGTGTGGGCAGTGATAGATGTACATGCCAGGATGAAGGAGGGGTGCAGGATGGGGGTTTGAGGTGTGTGCATGTCCGAGTGTGACCCGCCCCCTCACCTGGAATGTGATGTGGGCCAGGAAGGTGAGTCGGTCCTTCTGGAAGAGACCCTGACCGGTGTAGGTGTACAGTGAGTAAGTGATGGTCTCTGTCAGGGACGTGACACGCCCGGCCACGTCTCCGCCCGCTGGAGCTTCTTCAAGAGCTTTGTGAAACACAGAACTGAACACCTGCAGGTACAAACAACACACCAGTGTTTATACTTCACAATCAGAACAGAACCAGCTTGGAAAAGAGATAAAATCACATCATTTGCTTTATATTCTTTTCAGCTTCGTTATTTATATGATTGATAACTTGATCATGATCATTTTTACTAAACATCTGTTTGCCTACACACTGGTTTTTCACTTCAGTATAAGAGGACTGAGTGAAGAGGAATGAACCAGTGCATCACACACCAGTGTAAATCTGCTCACCAGAAGGTCCCACTTCCCACAAAAAGCTTTACAAGTGATGTAAACACGGACATACGAGCCTACAGACACGATTCTGTGTTTCTGTCCTGAATCCCACAGAACATTAGTGGGTTAAACTTACAGTGTGCTCTACAGAGGACGAGAAACGTAAAAATATAATCAAATACATGCACACAGAAATAGTTTAACATATACAGTGTATCACAAAAGTGAGTACACCCCTCACATTTCTGCAGATATTTCATTATATCTTTTCATGGGACAACACTATAGACATGAAACTTGGATATAACTTAGAGTAGTCAGTGTACAGCTTGTATAGCAGTGTAGATTTACTGTCTTCTGAAAATAACTCAACACACAGCCATTAATGTCTAAATAGCTGCAACATAAGTGAGTACACCCCACAGTGAACATGTCCAAATTGTGCCCAAAGTGTCAATATTTTGTGTGACCACCATTATTATCCAGCACTGCCTTAACCCTCCTGGGCATGGAATTCACCAGAGCTGCACAGGTTGCTACTGGAATCATCTTCCACTCCTCCATGATGACATCACGGAGCTGGTGGATGTTAGACACCTTGAACTCCTCCACCTTCCACTTGAGGATGCGCCACAGGTGCTCAATTGGGTTTAGTCCATCACCTTTACCTTCAGCTTCCTCAGCAAGGCAGTTGTCATCTTAGAGGTTGTGTTTGGGGTCGTTATCCTGTTGGAAAACTGCCATGAGGCCCAGTTTTCGAAGGGAGGGGATCATGCTCTGTTTCAGAATGTCACAGCACATGTTGGAATTCATGTTTCCCTCAATGAACTGCAGCTCCCCAGTGCCAGCAACACTCATGCAGCCCAAGACCATGATGCTACCACCACCGTGCTTGACTGTAGGCAAGATACAGTTGTCTTGGTACTTCTCACCAGGGCGCCGCCACACATGCTGGACACCATCTGAGCCAAACAAGTTTATCTTGGTCTCGTCAGACCACAGGGCATTCCAGTAATCCATGTTCTTGGACTGCTTGTCTTCAGCAAACTGTTTGCGGGCTTTCTTGTGCGTCAGCTTCCTTCTGGGATGACGACCATGCAGACCGAGTTGATGCAGTGTGCGGCGTATGGTCTGAGCACTGACAGGCTGACCTCCCACGTCTTCAACCTCTGCAGCAATGCTGGCAGCACTCATGTGTCTATTTTTTAAAGCCAACCTCTGGATATGACGCCGAACACGTGGACTCGACTTCTTTGGTCGACCCTGGCGAAGCCTGTTCCGAGTGGAACCTGTCCTGGAAAACCGCTGTATGACCTTGGCCACCATGCTGTAGCTCAGTTTCAGGGTGTTAGCAATCTTCTTATAGCCCAGGCCATCTTTGTGGAGAGCAACAATTCTATTTCTCACATCCTCAGAGAGTTCTTTGCCATGAGGTGCCATGTTGAATATCCAGTGGCCAGTATGAGAGAATTGTACCCAAAACACCAAATTTAACAGCCCTGCTCCCCATTTACACCTGGGACCTTGACACATGACACCAGGGAGGGACAACGACACATTTGGGCACAATTTGGACATGTTCACTGTGGGGTGTACTCACTTATGTTGCAGCTATTTAGACATTAATGGCTGTGTGTTGAGTTATTTTCAGAAGACAGTAAATCTACACTGCTATACAAGTTGTACACTGACTACTCTAAGTTATATCCAAGTTTCATGTCTATAGTGTTGTCCCATGAAAAGATATAATGAAATATTTGCAGAAATGTGAGGGGTGTACTCACTTTTGTGATACACTGTACATAAATAAAAGATGCATTTTTGTTATGACAAAGGCATATTAAAATAAATGTCTTTAATTATTTCTACATTTATTTATGTCTGTATTTCCACAGAAGGACCACCACCCACTTAACATATTAACACAGAAATAAGTAAATAAATGTAAAAATAAATAAATGTAAAAATAAATAAATGTAAAAATACAGAAATAAATGCATATGGAAACAAGTAAAAACAGTAAATAAATACATGTAAAAAATAAATATACGTAGAAATATACACAGAAATAAATACAAACATAAATACATGCAGAAATTAATAAATGTGGAAATAATTAAATCTTTGTGGAAATACAGAAATAAATAAATAAATATAAACAAAATAAATGAAGAAATAAAAATGAATAAAAATAAATATGAATTAAATAAATGTAAAAATAAAAAGTAAATGAATAAAAACGTGGAAAAAATAAATAAATGTAAAAATATATACAGAAATAAATACATAAATAAATAAATGTAGAAATAAATAAATGTGGAAATAATTTGTGGAAATACAGATATAAATAAATACATATGGGAATAAAGACATGAATTAAATAAATAAATGTAAAAAATACAGAAACAAATAAATGTATAAATACAAAAATAATTAAATAAATGTGGAAATAAATGAATACATGCAGAAATACAGAAATATGAATAAAATAAATAAATGTGTAAATAAAATAGTGTTAAAAATATAAATGTATGTAAAATGTATATAATACATTAGTAAAAAAAATAATTAAATAAATGTGGAAATAAATGGATACATGTAGAAAGAAAGAAAGAAAGAAATAAAGAAACATGATGATGTATGGAAATGTAGAACTCAATCATGACGAGCTGTATTATTCAGTTATTAATAACGTAACTTCTTTATTTGTGCATTTATTTCTTTATATTTTCGTTATTTCTCGTCCTCGGCAGTGGTCGAGCAGGGAGGCCCACACACATGACTGAACTGTACCGGTTCTGTTGGGTAGTAATAACAGGGTGTACGTAATAAACCATCATCTACCTAACGCACCAAACGTACGGTGCCATGACGTGTAAAACTGAGTCCCTATCAGGTTGTGTTTCCTGCCCCCTCCTAACCGGGGTGTGAGTACAGTGCAGGTTTACCTTGAATGAGTACTGGTACATGGGGTTAATGTTGTGGAGCTCTTTAATGATGAAGTAAAGGAGAGCGGCTCTCTGAGCGACGGGTCGGTACAGCTCACGACTCTCGTTTATCTTCATCTCATTTTCTCTGACCTCTAAAACCTGTACGATACAAACACACACACACACACACGCGCACACACACACACACACAACATTAGCATAACTGTAGTGTTTCCATCATCCCGGTCAGAAAAGGTGACGGTTCTGTTTATGTGTTAGTTCAGCTCGGAGCTCAAACCTCCCGGTGTGGCAGCGTACTCAGTAACTCTGTACTCATGGTGCTGATCACTGCAGCTCTCTTTCTGTTCTCTACTGCATGTGCAGTGAGTATCTGTGTGTCCTTACAGCTCATCTATCTGTCTCTCTGTCTGTCTGTCTGTCTCTCTATAATCTATCGTTTCACATGTACGGCATTTAGCGGAGGCTTCTATCCAAAGTGACTTACAGTACTGTGACAGTATACAGTCTAAGCTATTGAAGATTAAGGGCCTTGCTCAAGGGCCCAACAGTGTCAACCTGGTAGTGGTACCAAGCTTGAACCAGCGACTGTCTGTCTATCTATCAATAATATATCTATCTATCTGTTTGTCTGTCTGTCTATCCACCTGTCTATCTGTCATCTATCAACCTGTCTGTCTACTGATCTATCTATCTGTCTGTCTTTCTATCTGTCTATCCATCTATCTATTTGTCTATCTAGCCAAATGTCCGTCTTTCTATATGCCTGTCTGTATATCTATCGATCGATCTGTCTGTCTGTCTGTTTTTTTGTCTGTCTGTATATCTATCGATCTGTCTGTCTGTATATCTATCGATCTGTCTGTCTTTTTGTCTGTCTATCTATCTGTCTGTCTGTCTGTCTATCTATCTATCTGTCTATCTATCTGTCTGTCTGTCTGTCTGTCTGTCTGTCTGTCTGTCTATCTATCTATCTATCTATCTATCTATCTATCTATCTACCTGTCTGTCTATCACTCTCTCTCTCTATCTGTCTCCTCACCTTGTGTTGGATGTGAGCTGCTGTGCTCTTGGTTTGTTCCAGCTGTTCCACCAGCGCTGGGTCCTGTAGGAAGTTCCCCTCCACTGCAGACAGTCGGTTCAGCAGCTCGTCCTCCAGCTCCTTCAGCTGGATCTGACACAAGTTCTGCTGGGTGCTCAGCTCCAACTGCAAACCAACACATTCCAAACTGCACTGAGGACAGATTAGGACCGAACAAGCCCTGTGCTGAGGGACTGTGTGTGTGTGTATACCAAAATTAGCATTGGCCACATGCTAAATTGTGGCAAAAACAACTACATTCATTTATTTAGAGGGGTGTCCACATATTTTTGGCCATACCTTGTGTATATATATATGTTGGTTATTCTTCACATCACACACACACACCACTAACCACACATGCTACATGTTGGATTTAATGCCCGAATACACTCGTCCTGTGTCTGACCTTCATGCTCTCCAGGTCAGGCCTCTCATGGCTGACCACCTCTCCCAGTAGCCGTTCCTCCAGACCGGTCCGGGTCACCGTGAAGTTAATGAGAGTGGTCTGGGCCTGCAGCTCCGGCGGAAAGTGAGGATTGGCCAGCTTGGTGTGCAGGACGAGCCGGAACGTACTGTTATAGAGGCAATCCTTATCCCCCAGCCTGATATACCTGCAGAGAGACGGTGCAGAAGAGCCACAGGTCAGTGGTTACCAGTGCTGGTTTTTCTGCCTTATTATTATTATTCATTTCATTTTATTTTTACGTTTCACCACTGCATTATCCTGGTCAGGGTCGAGGTGGGTCTGGTTTTCCCGACACTGGGATGCCAATCCATGTCTGTATGTATGCCCTCCTACCCCCCCACCCCCACCCCCGAACACACACACACACACACACTTCAATATCATTGTAAAACTGCAAAAAGTGCAATAATACTCATATTTGCAATACAGCCACACTTTATAATATATATATTTTTAAAGAATTTAATATACTTTTTAATATATATTTTATATATTTTTTATATACTTTTTAATATACAGTATATATATATTTTTGTAATATAATTTTTTTATATACTCTTTAATATATTTTCTTTATTTTTAATATACTTTTTAATATACATATATTTCATTTTTAATATATATATTTTATATTTTTTACTATACTCTTTAATAAACATTTTCTTTATTTTTAATATACGTTTTAATATGTATATATTTAATATATTTTAATATATATAGTTTATATATATATTTTTTAGAATTTTTAATATATATTTTACATACTTTAATATAATTTTTAATATATATATTTTATACTTTTTAATATATATTTTGCAAATTTTTAATATTCTTTTTATTATATAATATAATCTATATAATATACAATAATAATATATATATAATATAATATACATATTTTATATTTTTTATATACTTTTTAATATATATTTGACATATTTTTAATGTTTGTGTATATATATATATATATATATATATATACAGTATATATATATATATTGTATTTTTTAATAAAAAAATTTATATATATTTTATATTTTTAATATACTTTGTAATATATATTTTATATATTTTTTACATAACTGTGTATTTCACCGGTTTTAATGTGTATGTGACGGCGTATGTTCTTGTTTTTTCCCCAAAGAGTTGCACAGGAACCTTTGTTGCATTTTATATACAATAAAGGCTTTTATTTATTTATTTATTTATTTATTTATACATAGACACTGAACTGGCAGACAGCAGTGCAGGATCTGAACCCTGGATCCCAGCAGCAGTATTCTAGTGTAATTTACTACTATCATCATGGGAAGTTAAAAACTCGTCATCTACGAGCATTTTAATTAAGAATTCAGTTAATGAGATTAACACTCGTACACACATTCAGTTCTAGTGTTTTGCACCTCTGCCAGCTCTCTGATTTAATAGAGACAGGAAATGATTCCCGCCGCAGGCAAACATGAAATAAAAGCTGGAAAATCGTATTTCCCAGCAGCCAATATTTATCCCAATCTGCATTTCAATTAAATCCGTCCTGGCCGCTCAGACCCGGTGGCTTTTAATTTTTTCTCTAATTACCCCCCAGCCTGTCGGGCGGCGGCTCGGGCTCCGGAGCCTGGGTCGGCGTCAACTCTACATCTTCACGAGACGGAATTAATGTACTATTGATAGAACCATTACTCCACCAAATGAAAGTCCCGGCTGATGGATCGGCTCACGCACCTCTGTCAGACATGAAAGGAATAATTAGTATTCATTACTTTACACTCCGCAACATTCCAATTATTAATGAACTTCAGCCGTGAGGGCGCTCCAGATTCATCACCGCCGCCGCGGCCGGACCCCATCGATCACGGGGTGGAGAGCGGCGCGCGGGTCAGCCGCGGGAATAAACACGCCGGTGCTGCCGCGGGTCAGCGGATACGCACAGGAGAGAGCTTTACCTGCATGGTTATGATGACTGAACTACCTGTTACTGATTCAGGTTTTAGGGAAATGACTCGTCCACTATCCAAAAAAATGAAGACAGTATGAAAAATGCTAAAGAAAGTGCTGATGCTAATTGACAACAGTTTAAAGACGAGATATTTAATATTTCACCCTATTAACTTTATTAATTTTGGTAAATATAGGCAAGTTTCCAATTTGATGCCTGCAAACACATTCCAAAAAAGAGGGGCCAACATGTCATCGAAGACACGATCCACAACCAAAATCCTAGACACAGGTCCAGGTCTAATCCAATCATAAAAACATAAAAAGGAACTATTTGGCGCCCAGGTGGCGCAGCGGGATAATCCCCTAGCACACCAGGGCTGAGATTCTAATCCTTCGGGTTCAAACCTCAGCTCTGCTACCGGTCGGCTGGGCGCCCTCTAGCGGGCACAATTGGAAATGCCTGCAGCAAAAACCCTCCAGGGGGATTAAGGACCGGACTAATGAGGGTGGGGTCTTCGAGGCGCATGTGCATGCACAGTGCATGGCTCTCAGCGCTGGAATTCACTGAGCGTAGGTGAACAAGAAGGGTGTGCGCGGGAGGGAGCGCGAGGCAGTCGAATATACCGTCCTCGGACACGACCTCGGAGTCTCCAGCGGCGGAGGATGAATCGATCACGCATGTACGGCAAAAATAACTAGACCAGGGACGACACAGACTGGAACAGGACTGGGAATGAAACACTTCCCAAACAGGTATCAGATACACAAACTAATAATCAATACAATACAACCCAGAGGAAACCCACGCAGACACGGGGAGAACATGCAAACTGCGCACAGAAAGGACCCGGACCGACCCGCCTGGGGATCGAACCCAGGACCTTCTCGCTGTGAGGCCACAGTGCTACCCACCGAGCCGCCCCCCTGCTAGACTAAAATACTGTATTGTTGATTTTCTGTCTTCATTTGCTGCATCGTTCAACCAATAAAAATGTCATTTAAAGCAAAATGAAGTTGATTTTCTTGGGCCGGGCTGAATATTATCGATTGCATTTGTACTTAGTGCATTTTCCCCTTGATAATGCAAACATTAGACGAGTTATTCTTCTTTTGGTCGGATTATTGTTGGATCTGGACTGAATTAAGAGACAAATCAAGTCACATTTGAGCATAAAATTATATATTTTTTTCCAATCCAGCAGTCTAAGCGTAGCCGAGGCAGAAACAACACAGCTCGAGGGTTTTCCCTCCCAATAAACCAGCAGCACTTTCGGCAGGCGCTCCGGGTCCCTCCACGGCGACGGGAAGCTGATCAGTCATCTCATGAAAGCTGCTCCATATTCAAGTGGCACGAAGAATATGAGCAAACAAACGCACATCTATCACCCACCCCGAGAGCCGGATCGATACGGCCCCCCCCCCCCGCCCCCCCACCTCCATTCAACTCACGCAACACTAATTCATCTACAATTTAAACAGCAGCTATCATATCGTACTAAGTCACGGCTGACTATCGACTGGAGCGCCTCGGTCCGAAGAGGAGCGGCGGACGGAATCGGCATCTGAAATGATTTGTGGAAACATATCCGTGTGTCCGGGTCTCAGCGAGTGTAAACAGATGGTAGTTTGAGTGTTTTTTCTTTTAATGTGATGCACAAAACTGAAATAAAAGTGTTTCTTTAGCGCCACTCGCCTTCCTCTGTTCGTGGTGTTCCTGGCCAGCAGAGGCTGGAGAAGCGGATCGACTCGTTCCTCCACGTTTTCAATCAGCACGGCTTCACCACGGCTCAGAGCCTGCTCCATCACGTCCAGGTACCTGAACAGGACGATAACACGGCATTAAAAACGGCCTTCAAGGGCCACAGAGTGAAAGTTGGAGCTTCTCATCCTCGTTCACCCTTTCTGTCCGTGCTGGAGCACTCTCAGTCCGGGTCCGTACAGCCGGCGGAGCCACTCGCTGGCCTGTCGCTGAGGGTCCACCAGGAGCGGCCAGCGCTGGCTGCAGGTCAGGATCACGGCGTTCTCCACGGACAGGCGGTCAGAAGGCAGACCCTGGTTGTGCCAGGTCGCCACGCCGGCCTGCTCGGCCAGCAGCGGGACGGGGTCCAGGCCGTCTGTCGGCGGGATGAGGGGCTGAGAGGTGTGAGGAGAGGAGAACACACAGAGATGCTGTTTATATTCACGCTTCACCGATTTCTCAACAGCAGCAGGAGTCTGTGGTACTGACAAGAACATTTCTGCATCATCTCAGAAAATCGCTGCAATTTTGCCAGCAAATTCTATTTTATTTTAGTCCATTAATTCTGCTTTCCAGTGGCCGCTCAGGTGGCCGAGATCTCGAGCCTGCGAGTTTGAATCTCAGCTCTGCTCGATCGATCGGCTCGTCCGAGGGCCGCAGCGATAATGGGTAAAGCTTCGAACTACTAATCGGAAGGTTGTGGGTGTGAATCCCAGCTCTGCCATGCAGCCACTGTTGGGTCATTCATCCTCTCTGCTACAGGGACACTTTGACCTCAGTTTCCCAACATGACGGGAAATGTGAAGAAGAATTTCGTTGTACTGAACACGCGTGTATATATACGACAAATAAAGGTGTTTCATCTGCACTAAACTGTATTACTATTATTATTATTATTACTACTTGTACTAGTTGTATGGCACTTCTTTTCACCTGCTGGTACAGAGTAACGCTAAGCTCTCTGCGAATCATCCACCACTCATACAGGTGCCTTAAATAGCCCATAGAGTCTTAACTGCAGAAGCAATGAAAAGCCCTGTCGACCCTCTTCCCTACCTCAGTGCCTGAGGTAACTGTGAGTGTTCGGACACCTGGCTAGGTCGATAGCACGGTCACTACAGACTGTATTTTTATTTATTTATTTATTTATTTATTTATCTTTTCCCCCTTTTTCTCTCACTTTAGCGCATCTAGTTTCTGCCCGTCAATCATCCTCTCACTAATGCTGGTCCCTGCTCCTGATTGGGGAGGACGAGGCGGCTCCACGCCCCCTCCGACACGTGCACAGCATTCGAACATCTTATCACCTACACTTGACGAGTGCAGTGCGGTACAGCGCTGTGTACGGAGGACCACACCCCCTACCGCATTCCTTTCCCATCTCCGTGCAGGCGCCACCAGCCAGCCAGCAGAGGGCGTAATCGCACCAGTCTGAGAGAGAATCCCCGTCCGACTTAGTCCCGCCCCTATCTGAACAACAGGCCAATCTTTGTTCATGTGGCAAAAGATTGGCAGGCAGAGCCGAGATTCGATACGCTGTATTCCAGATCCAGCTCTGGTGAACAGTGTGTGTTTTCACCGCTGCGCCACCTGAGCGGCCTACTACAGACTTTATTTAAGGTCCACGTCCCAGGACACCAAACGTAGGGTTACAGAGGCTGAAACGTGTGTGATTGATCACCTGACCTTGGTTCCATCAGTAACCTAATACAGGCACCAAAAGCTGACTTGCTCGGACGATAAGTGGAAGAGTGACAGGAAGACACTGGTGTGATGTGTCCCCTTGCAGAACTGGCTCTGTTATTTAGGTGATTTGAGGCATAGTCAAGTATCAGGGAGTAAATTTTACATGCAACACATTTTTGTGGACCTGTAACTTCAGTTTAAGTTAACAGCAGGACATAAAACAGAACCTACTGTAGGTCTCCATTACTCAGATTTGTGTTTCCTATAATATACACGAGAAGAAAGAAAAATAAACCATAAATAAGTGTAAACACGACACATACTAGTAAGTTACTGAGGAAAGGTTTCCACGTGTGCTCTAGAAGCTGATGCCGGTACGACTGGGTGAAATATCCGGCGTAAGAGACGAAGGCTGAGGCGAGCAGCACGTCCCCACACAGGGTCTTCTGCTGAGCCTCCAGCTCCAGCTCCAGCTCGGACCAGCGCACCTTTTCAGACTAGGAACAGGAGGAATCCAAATCACTGATTATTCACACGTTTAAAAGTCTGATAGTAAAGTCAAGTGCAGCATCGATGTAGTTTTTATCCAAATCCTGATTAGCCCGACACCAAAAGTGCATGAATCTATCAGTTTTACTGCATCAGTTATAATTAAGGCCGTACCTAATACACCCGTGAAATGAGCCGCTTCCCATGTAATATACGAGGATCTTCGAAAAGTTTCAGCACTTTTTAACTCTATTTATTAAGAATCTTAAAAATAAACTCTGTCACTTTTCTACATCGTCTCTTCGGATGCATTTTTCCAGCGTCGTACCAACTTTCTAATGCCGCTGCGCCGCTGCTTTCACATCATCATCACATGAAAATCTTCTTCGCCTTAAAGCTTCTTTCAGCCTCCAAACAGGTGTAAATCAGACGGAGCTAAATCAGGACTATAAGCGTCTCTCAGACACGCCCGATTCCTCCTCCTCCACCCTCACCCAGCAGAACCACAATATACACGTGAGGAAACTTTCTGAAGATCCCTCGTATGATCTGCTGTTTGTGTTTAGTGATTTAACGTTTTTCATTGGTGCAGCGTTCAAGATTCTCACGTTTACTGGTTAATCTGCACTATGAGACGTCCTAGTGATCCTACGGCAATTCAGTTAGCAATCGCTCAGTCAAAACGTCCGAGACGTGGAAACGTAAGGCAACTAAAAACACGACTCGGGTAACTGAGTTTGTGAAAACGATGCTGGATGTTCTGGGTTTACGTTCATCTATTAATGTAGCTGTGCTGTGGATCAGAGCTTCATTTATTCTATCATTTAATTTATGACTGTAATTTAAGGCCTGACCTGAAATGTGACTCTTCTTTTTCTTTAAAAATCCTTGAAATCTGTGATGTTTATATATATGTTCTTTATGCATTTTCTCCCTTTTTAGCGCGTCCAATTGCCCGATTGCGTCACGCTTCCTCTCCACCAATGCCGATCCCCGCTCTGATTGAGGAGAACGAAGCTAATGAAGCTAACCCACACCCCCTCCGACACGTGGGCAGCAGCCGTATGCATCTCATCACCTACACTTTGACGAGCTCAGCTCAGCGTTGTGTACGGAGAGACACACCCTGAGAGAGAGCACTCTTTTCTCATCTCTGTGCAGGCGCCATCAATCAGCCAGCAGAGGTCGTAATTGCACCAATCATAAGAGAGAGACACCATCCGGCTTAGTTCCGCCCCTATCTGAACAACAGGCCAATCGTTGTTCATGTGGCCGCTCAGCCTTACCCGGTAGGCAGATCTGAGACTGGATACGATGTACTCCAGATCCAGCTCTGGTTCCAGCGCGTCTTTTTACCGCTGCACCACCTGAGATCTGTGATGTTTTAAAAACGAGCTCCGTGACATTAAGCACATCGTCCCGTGAATGCAGTACGGCGCTAATGATCAGGGACGGACGAGGACGAACGCTGATGAACATAAACTACAGAGTACGCAGTCATGTTTCACCTAATCCGTCCCTGAAAGTGTAGTTACATTCTCACTCCGCATCAATTCACCCCCATTTAGGACTTCGATAATACCGCAGGAGCGCCAGCGCGGCGATAAATCTTACCCGCCGCCGCCTTTCGCGGGGTCGAGCGTCCCCAACACGTGGCATAATAAATTCTCAGACAGTTAAAAATCACTATCATTTTTAGCCTAATGCGTTATGGATTGCTTGGAATATCAGTCAGTCGTGGCTGAAGCGTTTTTAATTTCCAACAGCTGCTCGGGCTTCGCGCTAAGTTCATAATTAAATATAGATGGGCTGATTTATTAGTCTGAACACTATCGCTTCCAGGTCAATGGCATAAAGACGAATCATTTGTCTTGATATGTGTAAAGGCCGAGCTGTCCCATCCCAGTCCCATCCATTTCCCCCCAACAAGAAAGTGAAATGGTTTAGATAAAAGCGCTTACAGGAATATTACATCCATTTCACTTCCACACACACGACGCTAAAGATTTCTCATCATCACCGAGATATTAGAGCTGGGTCAGGAACATAAACACAACTTTAAAGTATTCCTTTTTACACAGATTTAAAAACTAGAGGATAATTAAAATGTGCTTTATAATAGAGTTGAGAAATGCAATGGTGAAGATCTAGGGTTCGAATTTCAGTGCTGCTATTGGCCGGTCGGGTGTCCGCATGGACGTGACTGGACCCTGAGCGGGATAAAGGGGTCAAACCCTAAATTTGTGTGTATATAAAGGGGTGTTTAAGAATAGCACCGCTGAGCCACATGGGTCATTCCACTGAATCGGAGCCGTTTCGTCCCCATTATAAACATCACATATATAAATATAGATGAAAATGAACTTTTAATTGAGCAAAGTCTCCTGCACATTTAGGATCTATAAATTAAAATATTAATAAAACCCCCCTATAAGACTGAATAATAGTATTAGTTCACGTCCCCACTCTCTAACCCGACACTTTAGAATGAAATATCAGAGTAAAATCAGTCAGAAATGCTTTTATCCTGCAGCGTTCGGTGACTCCAGATCACATCCATGTTTTTAATCTTTATTTTATATCAGAAATGTAGAATAATGTGGTTCAAATCCCCTCAGTCCTGTTACCCTCACATATTCATCCTCCTGATCATAAACATGTCAGAATATTCTCATCAAATGTTCATCATCTGTATCTACTGAAGCTCACGGGAGGAGCATTGGTAGGTTCTCCCTTTTTTTCTCCTGTAGACAGAGAAGATTCATTCCTGTTACCCACATTTATTCTACATTTTAATAAGAACATTCTGTGATAAATTACTAGACTGTGCTCGGTGTTCTGGTGCTTTAGCATGTTCTCCATGCTCCTATATATCATGTATTTACTAATTTTAGGTCCTGTTACTCATGTACCCTCATCCTCCACTTAGAAACCTCGTACAAATGAAACAGGTGCCCGAGATTCGACCCAAACCCGTTCTGAGTAGTGACGTGTGTGTGTGTGTTACTGGATACGGTGCTGAACAGAGATACCAGATGAAGCCACACAGCCCGACATTCAGCATGTTGGCAAGGTCAGCAGGCTGGTGAGCTTCCTGCCCTCCTCTCTCCTCTCACCTCCGCTTGGCCGCACCGGCGGTCGTTTTGTCACGGTGCGCTCCTTCCTTCCTAACCCTGCATCTGTGCTGCGAGCCCGAACCCCACAACCCTGGACCCGCCCGTCCCTCCGGCCACCCAGTCAGTACCTGCAGGCCTCCCACCAGCCGACTGGCCAGTTCGAAGGTCTGTCTGGTGCGGGTCACTTCCTCCTGGCAGTGCAGTTTCTCAGCTGCTGCTCTCTCAAACTGAGCTGTGAGGTTCTGCAGGTGCTGATCCAAATCCTGACAAACACACAACAGAACTCCATTCATTTTAATGACTTTTCCCCCAAATCTTTTCTAAATTTAGTCGTATCCGATTCCCCTGTACTGCTGCAGACCTCCACTGCTGACCGAGGAGAGTCAGATCTCCATTATCGCCCATCCCTGTGCAGTACCATCAATCAGCCAGCAGAGGGCGTGATAATTGCAGCAGTTATGAGGAACCCCACAGCCCTCCCTCCCTCGGACGAGCCAATCATCATCAGTATAGGCGCCTGGCCGGCTGTTAGCACCACCCGAGTGCCCCAAATTATATTTTCTAATAGTTGTTCGCGACCAATACGATTGGTTTTGGGTCAAATAGGTACTGCTGTACCCGTTTATTTGCCCTGCCATGTACTCAGTCTGGTCAGGGTTGCGGTGGGTCCAGTATATCCAGAATGCAGTAACACCCCCCAGAAAGGTCGCCAATCCATTGTAAGGGTGGCTCAGCCAATCGTGTCTGTATGTAGATGCCCGACCATCCCAGCAGCGCCACCCAAGCACCCTAAAATCATAATGGCTGAAACTATTTGATCCATAGAGAATAGGAATGGTTGGCTCGTTGATGTTTACTTTACTAGTTACTTACAAGTCCTCGAATCTATTATAATAATTAGACTTTCTTGCTAGGATAGTTAGTATAGTTTAGTATATATAGTACAGTAGAGTTGAACTATTTGTACTAGAGATGCACGAGTACCGATACTGGTGTCGGGTATCTGCCCTGATACCGCGCTCATTAACTCGTACTCGCAAACGAGGCTCCGATACTGAACATCCGATACCGTGTACCTGGTGCACGTCGCTGCGTTACACCCGGTTCACACGACACGATCGTTGCCCTGATTTTCGCTCGGCGGCCGGTCGGCGATCGAAACTCGGCTCTCGATTGCTAAGTGTGAACTATCCAACAACTCGATCCGACCGGCTCGCCGAGCGCTCGTCAGATATCTGATCCGAGATGTGCGACTGGGAATGAGTGACATGTGGAACAGCCAATGAGGGCGCAGGATACGGCGTGAGGGGAGACGCAGGAGAGGAGCGTAAACAGGTGGGACGGGGGGATAATATAGTTTATATCAGAATACATCAGCACACACACACACACACGTTTGACAGTATTTCTGACCTGATCGTTCTCTACAAAACACCAACATTGCAAAAATATTGATTAACCTCCAACTCACTACAGAACGATCCGTGCTGCTCGTGTTGCCAGATCCACTCAGATTCATTTATTTTTCCTCCTTGATTTCATCACGTCAGCGCACAAACACTTTGATCTCTCGCTACTTGTTCACGTGCATTTTTGGACGTGGTGTCATTAAACCCCTCGTCACTTCTCACGTGTGTTTTTGTTTAAAAAAAAAAGGTATTCTAAATAGGTATCGGTATCGGCAAGTACAAAAATACATGTACTCGTACTCGGTTGGGAAAAAATGGTATCGATGCATCCCTAATTTGTACAAAATTTGCACATTTAAAGATTGTAAATAATTTGTTTAGGGATACACCGAACGATTTAGCTAAACAATCGCTCCTCGACTATTCATTGTTAAGGCTTCAACAGGATTCGAGGATTTAACCTTGAACAATTCTCACCTCCAGTTTATTTCGCACAGTCGCCAGTTTAGCCGTAGCGTTTTCCAGATCAGTATTGGCCTGTAAGAGAGCCTGTCGTTTAGGAGCGACCTCACAGTACACCTGAAAAACACAGACATCATCAGAATATAACAGCAATTACACCAATCACCTCAAATTATTTCATTTCATTTCATTCTATCAACCGCTTCATCCTGGTCAGGGTCGTGGCGGGTCTTGTTCCACCAGGAATACCCTGGACTGGGGCTCCAATTCATCGCCCGGGCAGCCCAAAGCACCGCTGAGATTCACAGTGGTGGACTAGAATAACAGACCGCCGTGCCACTCAAGCCCTCTTAAGTGCAGTGGTTACGGAACACCTGAGATACCCTAGCGCTCTCTCACCTCGTAGTAGCGCACTATGTTAATGGCCCAGGCGCAGAGGCCGGCAGCAGCGTAGGACTTGGTGCGGACGTGGTCGGGCTGAAACTCGGGTTTACAGAGGTACTCCTGCTTCACCACGTTCAGACACTGCTCGGGGACGTGCTCCTTATCGTAGCGGACCAGCGCCTGCAGGAAGTCGTCCAGCTACAGGAGAAAGTCATCCATACCATCATCCACATTCACGTTTCCTTATACACATCATTAAATAAAACATCCAGAGCCTTCAGTCGAACGTTCGACCTATAGAAGGTGACAACAAGGTGGAGGGACGTCTCTAACAGCTCTACCTTCCCCATGAAAGCTCTGGCGGCCTTCCAGCTCCGATCTTTAGGGATGCGCTTATGTGGGGACAGCAGGACCATCACCGCCGCCATGACGTTGGTCACAGCCTGCGGGGGGTTGGGGAAGGTCTTCAGCTCGGTCAGATTCACCTGCGCAGTAAAATCACGGTAAAATCAGCTGAGAACAGTGGAGCACGTACAGTACATCGATTCAACTTTGGGCCAGTCATACAAATAGGTACAGATGAAATGGGTACACAACGATCGGCTTGACCCCCATGACCGATGCAGTCACGCCCTCTGCTGGCCGATCGATGGCGCTGCACAGAGACGGGGGATAAGGGGATACGGGCGTACACAAAGCTGATCCACACATGAACTCGCCTCGTGCAGGTGTCGGAGGGCAGGACACAGCAGAACATTTTCATGTTGAGATGAATTCAGGCCGGTTAGTTACCGGTTAGTCACTGCCTAGTTACCTTGTTGAGCGTATCTAACGCGGCGGTGGCGGCCTCTAAAGCTGGCTCGGCTTTAACCAGGTCACGTTCACAGTCCCTCCGTTTCTGCGTCACCTCTGCCCGGATAGCTGCTACCTGCACAGCAACACACAGCCCCAGCGCTAAGTTCTACCTCCACATGTACCGCTGACAGGATCCAGACTGGCACAGTGGGCACACACACACACACACACACACACACACACATACGTACCCTTCGCCCCTCCAGATCAGAGTCCTGTCTTTTCTGGCTCACTTTCTCAGTTTGCTGGCCAATCTCGGTGATGAGAGCTTCAGTGGCCTTGTTTTTGAGACTCAGCTCGACTTCCTGAGAGTTCAGCTTCGCCATGAGTTCCTCCACCTAGCACACAAACGCTAACGTATTATATAATGATAATAATAATAATAATAATAACTAGTGTTCGGGGGTGTTTAAGTGTCGCAGCAGTTAGACACACAAGCCCACCAGTGCTGACATCTTTAAAAGACGCTATTGGCTGCCTACGTGGACAATGACTGGCTGATCCGAGGGAGGGTGGACCACAGGGAGTCCTCATAACTGCTGCAGTTACGCCCTCTGCTGGCCGTTCGATGGCGCTGCACAGAGACTGGGGATAATGGAGATCAGTGCGTGACTCTCTGTGCACGATACGGATCTCTGCAGGTGAAAAGAAGCGGTCTGTACTGCACACGTGTTTTACATTTACGTCGTTTACATTTTAGCCATTTAGCAGACGCCTTTATCCACAGCGACTTACAGCAGTGTGACAGTAGACAGTATGAGCAATTGAGGGTTAAGGGCCTTGTTTAAGGGCCCAACAGCAGCAACCTGGCAGTGGTGGGGCTTGAACCAGCGACCTTCTGATTACTAGTCCAGAACCTTAACCACTAGCCTATAGCCTACATGACCCTCCTCGTTCAGGAGTAGAGGTCTGCAGCGACAGAGGTGAAATACGATCGGGGAATTGGATACGACTAAATTGGGAGATTTCAAAAAATTATCATCAGATGGAACAGGACCCACTGCAACCCTGACATGAATTATAACCCTGTATTATTATTATTACAGTAATGGTTGTTATATATGTAGCGCTGGTAAAGCATGAGGATCAGGGTTCTGGACCTTCTGTATGAGGCTTGCATGAGCTAAGGCACGCGTACTGACTGGTCAGGACCGCAGTGCTCACGGGCTCCGTTAGCGTGCATCACCTGTGAGGCGGTGCTCCTCAGCTTCTTTAGGCCTGAACTGAATCTGCTCAGCCTCTGCTGCAGCTGCCCCTCTCTCCTCACCAGCAGGCTAGCGAACACCCGGAGCAGCTCCAGGAAGCTTTTGGGTGTGATGTGGTTGTGCCTCCTCTCGTTCTGTCGGTAGCGCTCGCTGGCCTGCTTGACACTGGCATGAGCGTGGGCCATGAAAAGACTGATGGGCTCTCGACTGGCTGGCTATAAAGCAGAAGAAGTGAAGAGAGAGAGAGAGAGTGAGAGAGGACCGGCTGGATTAAACACTCTTTAACATCCTCGCCTGTGACGGGCCCTGAAATATCATCTTCATAAATTCTGGATTCATCCTCGACTTTGAGGGTGCTGGACTCACTCGATTTGAAATTTAGGAACCGGCGGCGGGTGAGAGAGAGCGATCAGACTGAAAAATAGTCATGATAACGGCTCGCGGCTGGTGGAACAGAGCGTGTGAATAAAACTGTGCTGCTTTAGTTTCAAGGCCTCAAAGTTTCTATTAAAATCAGAGCTGTTACTGCTTTTATTAACCAGCTGGTTTATACACATGATGTGCAAGCTAAAATTTATTCATGTTTATTTAAAAACACGATACTTTCAGTAGAATTTACCTTTAAAAAAAAAATATGTCAGGTCAAGTCAATTTTATTTATATAGAGATGTTTACAAAAGACGTAGTCTCAAAGCAGCTTTACAAAATCCAGGACCGACAGACCAAAAAAACCCCCCAAACACCCCATGTTGAGTAGCTGAGGGCACCAGTGGCAGGAAAAAAACCCTTAAAATGAACCTTGAGAGGAACCAGACTGCTTTTTCTTTTGAATAATAATGAAACATTATTACAAATTGTGTGTCTGTGTGTTTTGTGCCATGGTGAATGAGACCCACCGCGACCCTGACCATGATAAAGTGGTGCTAAAACATTGGTGCTGATTCAGATGTTAAATAAAGATGAAAGAGAATACACACATCACAGAGTGTTTTACTGCGCTTTACTAAGCGTCCCATCTTTTTTGGAAGCGTGCTGCGTGCTGAACAGCCGGTCCTGATTTATGTGCTGAACACTCACACATGTTCACAGCGTCCACACACAGTGGCTGTAACAGCTGCGTGTGTGTAGAGGGAGCGTCGGTGTGTATTAATCACGGCCGCTTCATTAACACACGTGATCGTGTTTAGTGACTGTTGTACCGGAGCAGAGAGAGAGAGAGAGAGAGAGAGAGAGAGAGAGAGAGAGAGAGAGAGAGAGTAACTACGTCTGTCAGGGCTCTCATGGTGCATGTGATCACACATCCATCTTTATTCCACACCGATACTAATGATGAGGAATTCACTACACGCTACACGAGGTACAGAGAGGCTGCGCTACAAATAAAACTAAATTCAATGAATAAAAAATTTTATTCATAAATAAACAGCAAAATAAAAACATTAAAAAATAAAACAAATAAAAAGAAATGAAAAATTAATAAATAAAAAATAAAACAAATAAAATAAATAAATGAATTTAAAAAATATAAATACAAAAATAAAATAAATATTCAAATAAATAACTGAATTAAATAAATAAATGAAATATAAATAAAGTAAAAATTAATAATAAAAAAACAGTAAAATAATAACAAAAAAGAAACAAATAAAAATAAATAAAAAATAAATAAATACAAATATCAAAATAAAAAATAAATAACTGAATTAAACAAATAAAAATTAATAAATAAATATGAATAAATAAGATAAAAATAAACAAAATAGAAAGTAAACAAAAATACAAAAAAGTTAAAACAAGAAAAAAAAATTTAAGCAAATGTATAAATAAATACATAAATGAATAAAAATAAATATATACATAAATAAATGAATAAATAGTACAACTATTAAAAATAAAAAGTAATAAAATTAATTAATTACTGAAATAAAAATAATAAGAAATAAAAATAAAATACCAATTAAAAAATACAATAACAAATAAAAAAATCATAATAATAAAAAACAATAAAATAAAACAAAATAAGTTTTAATAAAAATAACCAAATAAAAATAAATTGTAACCAATAAATAAATAAATACATTCAATTAAATAAAATATCAAAATAAATAATGATAAATAAACACTATTCAAGTCCACATATAACCCTGATTAGAGTTAAGTGGTCGGTGGTGATGGATTATTGACTATGTAATATATACTGTATATATATATAATATAAAACAATAATAATATGTCCTGGACAGCTCACTGCCAGCAGCAGCACCACAGCTCCCACTGTAGCATCACACAATAGCACTTAATAATGAATTTAAGTTGAACTGATTTATTTGGTGTGATGAAAACATTCGGGGTTTATGTTGCTGCTCATGACCACAGTAAAGCAGCCAAATATAAACATTATTATTTTTGCCCAAAGCATTGCAACATGCCAGCACGGCACCCTGACCTGGCGCTTACCTCGATGCCAGGAAGCTCCTGTAGAAAGCGTTGGCTGACTGAACGCAGAGCCTCCTGAGGCCACTCGTGGAACCAGTCCAGTGTGGTACAGCTGAGCAGAGCTGGGAATCGCCGCAGACGGAGACGCAAGGTGGTGCCAACAGGAGACGTGCACAGAACCACCTACACACACACACACACACACACACACACACACACACACTGATTGTAAGTAATGCCAATCAACACAGACAAAGTGCTGAAGTGTGATCAAGACCTTTAGGTTTCGATGGACACGTTCTCTGAAGAACCTCCAGCAGTTCTCGGTGGTGTCCAGCAGGCCCTGAGCACAGACCTCCCTCCTTACTGCCTTCACTGCTTCATCCACCTCCTCATCGGATAACAGCTCCCGGATCTCACCTGTAGTATGTGAGGGTAACAGGACTGAGGGGATTTGAACCACATTATTCTACATTTCTGATATAAAATAAAGATTAAAAACATGGATGTGATCTGGAGTCACCGAACGCTGCAGGATAAAAGCATTTCTGACTGATTTTACTCTGATATTTCATTCTAAAGTGTCAGGTTAGAGAGTGGGGACGTGAACTAATACTATTATTCAGTCTTATAGGGGGGTTTTATTAATATTTTAAATTATAGATCCTAAATGTGCAGGAGACTTTGCACTTCACATATAATGTATATAATCAGGCACCGATTCGGCGGAACGGCCCTTAAAACTTTCCTTCATTGCACAAGCCGCCTAAAACCATCATGTTTATATAAAGTAAAGAATAATATTAAATCCTAAATAATGGTATGCATTATTCTGGTTTACATACATCGAGCAGGTCTTCGACCTCGGTGTCTGACATCGATGACAGATGAGCAACACCATCTGTGAGTCGAGAGGGGGGCTTGACCCGATACCACGCCGGCCTGTCCTAGTCACCGTTAATCTACTTCACTTCCCCGGGCACATTTACATATGTTTCCCATTCATCAGACAAGCACACAATGAGACCCCCTGTGGCCTGAGATTGTGTATCAGCGCTCCAGGAGGAGGAAGAGGAGGAGGAGGAGGACGCCTCCCGGGGGGCAGTAAGAGAGCAGCTCCAATTTTAGAAGTCAAGGATGCAACGTGTTTGTGTATGTGTATATTATAGATGGAGTGGGGATGGGGGGGGGGTCTGACCTGATGAAAGCAGGGTGCTGATGATCACCAGGAAGCTTTCGTTTGGGATCTGAGCGTCCGTGAGCAGCAGCACTGTAGGAAGGTTCTTAATCCCGGCCTTTATACAGATACCTGCCAGATCCAGCTGAGAATAAGAGAAAATAACAAACAATTAAAATAATCTGGGTCATAATAGTTCCCCCCTAATCTAGTCGTGTCCAGTTACCCTGACCGCGTCCTCTATACTGAGTCGACCCTTCACCGCTGACTGAGGACGCCTCTCTCCGGCACGTACAGTCAGTACAGGCTGCATTTTTCACCTGCACGAGTCGAGTTCATACACCGACGGGCACCGTGCACGGAGGGCCACACCCCCATCGGCGTTATTCCTCAGCCCCGTGCAGACGCCGTCAGTCAGCCAGCAGGGGCCGCAGTCGCACCAGTTATGAGGACCTACGATCCGACTCTCTACCCTCTAACCCTGAACAACAGCCGACCAGTCGGAAAGGCAGAGCTGAGATTCGATACGACGTATTCGAGACCCCGACTCCGGCGCGCTAGCGTACTTTATTGCTGCTCCACCTGAGCGGCGTGTTGAGTGATTTAACATTTTGTTATCCATGTTTACTGGTTAATCTGCACTACGAGGCGTCCTGGTGTAACCGAGCGCGTTTACAGTTTCCCCGAGTTCATATATAAAGAAATAAACTCCGGGGATCAGCACTGACTGGTTTGTTCTTCTGAGGCGCCGCACAGAGACGATCACGCGTGTAGAGAAACACACTTTTACACTGATTATGGATCCACAAAGGGACAAAATGTCTCAATACGTAAACACACACATCACACACTGTCAGCACACGACAGCACAGAAACGTCTCTTACTCTAATGATACTACGGCAATTCAGTTACTAAAAACACGACTCGGGTAACTGAGTTCGGAAAACAGCATCGCTGGATGTTCTGGGTTTACGTTCATCTATTAATGTAGCTGTGCTGTGTATCAGAGCTTCATTTATTCTATCATTTAATGTAACGAGTGACATGAAATGTGGCTCTTTTCTTTACAAATACTTAAATTCTGTGATTTTTTTTGGGTATATTTTATGCATTTTCTCCCATTTTCTCCTGATTTAGCGTAGTCAGTTTGTCTTTTTGTAGGTGAGGAGGGTATATTGCTGCTCACGCCTCCTCCGACCCGCGCACAGCCCTTAGCGGAACACTTCTCCACCCCTGCACTCTGCACAGGCGCCTCTATCCGCCAATCAGGGTCCTTACACAGCGTTTGAAGTCCGGTCATCCCTAATGGGACAGTGATAGCTCAGTGGTTAAGGTACTGGACCAGTAATCAGAAGGTTGCCGGTTCAAACCCCACTAAGTTGCCACTGTTGGGCCCCTGAGCAAGGCTCTTAACCCAAAAGTCGTGTTCAGTCATAATTGTAAGTCGCTTTGGATAAAAGCGTCTGCTAAATGCCTAAAATGTAAATGTAAAACCCTCCCTGCAGACACTGCCAGTCACGCCCGCTACATGGCGTGATTGGTGTGATTTTTAGAAAGCGAGGTCAGTAAAATGAAGCACATTTTGCCGTGAATCGGTGCGGCATTCGTCTCCGATCCGTTCTACACGCGACCAAACCGTCTCGGCCTTCGTCGTTGTGTATGTTGATGATCTGAAAAGGGGTCATCACGATCTTACATTAACAGCCGCCTCCTTTGTGCGCTCTTTTATCCGAAATGTCAATACAAGCGGTCGGAGAACTCTGATCTTTTCACGTGTGCGTGTGCGTGTGGATAAATGACGCGGCCCGAGATCACAGGCTCTCTGATGAATGAAACGATAGCAGCGGCCTCATCGATAGGGCATTGAAATATTTGCACAGGCTCTTTAATGGAATCTGACAATCCGTCGGCGTGGAGCACGGGCGGGGCTAAATGAGATCAATGCTATGCAGAGAGCGGGGGGGGGGGGGGGGGGGGGGGTATATCGATCAGGGGAAATGTTGTCTGAAAGGAAACATGATCTCGGTTAATGAATGACTGCCGTTCTTAATGAATCTTGTCTTCACCGCACTGACCAGCGCCGTCATCTCCGCTTGAGGACCCGGATACACCAGAATAATGTCGTGTTATTGATTCTTCTGTATTGTAATGTGGTTTTATTAGCCAGGTTAGCTGTACGCTATGATAAACCAGTGCTGCCCAACCACAGGGCCACAGACTGGTACCGGGCTGCACTGCAAGAACAGATAACACTCTGTTAAGATGCTTTATTCTGAAAAACCGGATTCTCTTGTACTAACATCCGTCTGTTCCTCTTCACACGTTCAACACGAACCTATTTCAGTCACGTGACCTCCAAAAATGAAGCCCACAAGCTAGTAAATGAGTCACTTGAGGCGACTACCTTCAGGTCCTGAAGGTCATAGTTCTTGTGCAGGACGGGCTGGAACACGTTCATATCGCAGAGGTGAGCGGCCAGACGTGTCAGGCTCTGCTTGCCGCTGCTGCCCACGCCCACCAGCAGGGCGCGTCCACGCGGAGATCTCAGGATTCGGCTGATCCGACAGCTAAACAGCTCAGACACAAAGGATTTATATATATATATATATCAGCCATAACATTAAAACCACCTCCTTGTTTCTACACTCACTGTCCATGTTATCAGCTCCACTTACCATATAGAAGCACTTTGTAGTTCTACAATTACTGACTGTAGTCCATCTGTTTCTCTACATGCTTTGTTACCCCCTTTCACCCTGTTCTTCAATGGTCAGGACCCCCACAGGACCCCCACAGAGCAGGTATTATTTAGGTGGTGGATGATTCTCAGCACTGCAGTGACACTGACATGGTGCTGGTGTGTTAGTGTGTGTTGTGCTGGTGCTGATGGAGTTTTTAAACACCTCACTGTCACTGCTGGACCGAGAATCGTCCACCGACCAAAAACACCCAGCCGACAGCGCCCCGTGGGCAGCGTCCTGTGACCACTGATGAAGGTCTAGAAGATGAGCGACTCAAACAGCAGCAATAGATGAGCGATCGTCTCTGACTTTACATCTACAAGGTGGACCGACTAGGTAGGAGTGTCTAATAGAGTGGACGGTGAGTGGACACGGTGTTTAAAAACTCCAGCAGCGCTGCTGTGTCTGATCCACTCATACCAGCACAACACACACTAACACACCAGCACCATGTCAGTGTCACTGCAGTGCTGAGAATCATCCACCACCTAAATAATACCTGCTCTGTGGTGGTCCTGTGGGGGTCCTGACCATTGAAGAACAGCATGAAAGGGGGTAACAAAGCATGCAGAGAAACAGATGGACTACAGTCAGTAATTGTAGAACTACAAAGTGCTTCTATATGGTAAGTGGAGCTGATAACATGGTAGCAGAGTCGAGATTTAAACCGGGGCGTTGAGAATCTCGGCGCTGGTGTGCTAGTGGAATGTCCCGCTGTTCCACCTCACGGTGATACTCACACGTGCTGCATGGCCTCCTGGAAGAACACTAAACTCATGGTGGAGTGAAGCTGGTTGTAGCTTCGTAGAGCTTCTGACAGGGTGCTGTGTAGCTGCTCCCATCCTCTTATAGGTCCATAGCGGGGCTCCCCGCCCCCCTCGGAGCTGTGCAGGTATATTAAAGGTTCCTGCAGCACCGGCGCGTTCTCAAGGCCCTGACGAACAGAGCAGAAACGGCTAATGAAGATAACCCATTAACACACATTAATGAAACAAACTACGTACAGTTATTAATATAGTTGGACCTGCTGTTTGTCTGCCTCTGCTCGTACAGCACGGCATTAGATCAACTTTTTCCAGTAAAATTCCACCACACATCTGTACTTGGATGAACAAATTTGACTCTGGTTCATTAAGCATCGTTTTTACACAAGTTATTGTGAAGATTAAAAGTGGAACTTGTGTCTCGGACCCGGACGCTCAATATGATACGATGAAATTGACCCTGTCATCCATACTGAAAAATATGCTGAGGTGAGAGGAGACTGTTCTAGGGGTGTGTGGCTCCGGTCCTGGAGGTCAGATTTGCTGGCGCTGAGTGTTGGCTTCTGGTTGCGTCCGGCCTCTGGACTCTGGAACCAGAGCTGTCCACCCCGAATACACACAAAGGCACAGAGCTTGGTGGTTCTTGGTGATAGAACCTTGTGGTGATCAGGGACGTCGGGTTGGTGTCGTTGGGGAGGTGGGCGCTGATGTCCTTCATGATCTTGTTACCTGCTCGCTCTCCCTTTTAGTTCTGCTGTAATAATTAGTGCTGCCGGAGTCTAAAACTCTCTGTAAAACTTAAATTTTACATTTTTAATGACAGTTTCTGTTGTTTTACCCCGAGGTGGTTCTGACGGAAACCTGTTCACCCTCTCGGGGTTAAGGAATGACCTTGCGTGTTTGCACCAAGAATGTCAAGAACAGACTGGACTGAACAATAACTCACATTATTTTTGCTAGTTATAACTTCTAGTTCATTTAATTCTGTGTTTGTATGATTTGTGTAAATCCTATTTATTCAAATGATTCTCCAGGCCACCCAAAGAGGATGGAGGTTCCTGCTGAGCCTGGTTCCTCTCAAGGTTCCTTCCTGTAATTTGAAGGGAGTTTTTCCTGCCACTGTCGCCCTCGGCTTGCTCAACAGGGGTTTTTGGACTGTTGGTCCTGGATTCTATTCTCGCTGTGAATAGGTCAACTAGGATAAAACAATCGGGGTCAGAGGAAGGAAGGGAGGGCAGAATTCCTCATAACTGCTGCAGTTACTTCCTCTGCTGGTAGAGATACGGATCTCTGTATGAACCCTGGAGCAGGTGGAAAGAAGCGGTCGGTACTGCACACGTTTCGGAGGGGGTGGGTGTTAGTCACGAACCTCCTCGGTCAGGAATAGAGGTCTGCACCCTAAAAGCAGGGGTGAAAAACAAGCGGGGAATTGGATACGACTAAATTGGGAAGGAAAGTGCATAAACAGAAACAAAGAGCTGATGAATGGCAGTGGGCAGTGGTAGCTTGGTGGTTAAGGTACTGGACTAGTAATCATAAGGTTGCCGGTTGAAGCCCCACCTTTGCCAAGTTGTCACTGTTGGGCCCCTGAGCAAGGCCCTTAACTCTTATTTGCTTGAATTGTATATAGTGATAGGATGCTGTTTGATAAACCCATATAAATAAATAATTGTAAGAACAGTGTTCTGAGCTCGCTCACCTTAAACAGCTGCTGAACCACATCTGTCTGTAGTCTGTGAAAGAGCTGCAGGTCAGCAGCCTCAGCCAGGCGGTCAGAATACACTCGACTGGACT
>NC_085990.1:520000-525000 GCF_030014385.1 Trichomycterus rosablanca
TTACATTCATCTCAAACATTCATCTCATTTTACTTACAGCCCAATTGGTGCCATTTCAGTCCCCAGAACTTTATATGTATAAATGTTTATGAAAATTAACTTTAAATGCATTTTTAATTAAGCAACATTCATCTAACTGCACATTTAGGATCTATAATTTAAAACATTAATAAAAAACCCCTATAAGACTAAATAATAGTGTTAGATCACGTTCCCTCTCTCTAACCCGACACTTTATAGATAAATTGTATAAATATCAGAGTAAAATCAGTCAGAAATGCTTTTATCCTGCAGCGTTCGGTGACTCCAGATCACATCCATGTTTTTAATCTTTATTTTATATCAGAAATGTAGAATAATGTGGTTCAAATCCCCTCAGTCCTGTTACCCTCACATACTCATCCTCCTGATCATAAACATGTCAGAATATTCTCATCAATCAGCTCACATTTACATCAGAAATGTTCATCATCTGTATCTCCTCACGGGAGGAGCATTAGTAGGTTCTCCCTTTTTCCTCCTGTACGTTTGATTATATTGTAACTCTGACTGAGAGGATTCGTCTCAACGTTCATTCCTGTTACCCACATTTATTCTACATTTTAATAAGAACACTTTGTGATAAATCACTAGACTGTGCTCGGTGTTCTAGTGCTTTAGCATGTTCTCCATGCTCCTATATATCATGTATTTACTAATTTTAGGTCCTGTTACTCATGTACCCTCATCCTCCACTTAGAAACCTCGTACAAATGAAACAGGTGCCTGAGATTCGACCCGAACCCGTTCTGAGTAGTGACGTGTGTGTGTGTGTTACTGGATACGGTGCTGAACAGAGATACCAGATGAAGTTTCATTTCATGCAGTTACTGAGAGAGAGAGAGAGAGAGAGAGAGAGAGAGAGAGAGAGTGATACTGCTCATGTGGTTGGGTAATCAGATCCAGTGCTGTGATTGGCAGGAGACTGACCCCGTGCCCGGGACCGCCGCTGTCTTTCACTTTGCTCACTGACCCTCTCTAATGTGCTAAGTGCTCTAAATTAGCCTGTTATTGTGTGGAATTAAAACGGCTTGCCGCGGGGGGTGCACATTCTCTCAGCGACCGGTCAAGCTGTGCGCCGAGTAGGAACGATTCCCGGCGTGCTATTTAAAAAGTAAACACAGCTCGGTGGATTCCGAAGTCTGAACGACATTCGCGTTCAATATGGTTCTGGTTTCAGACCTGTACTGGTACGTCCGGCTCCGTCAGGAAGGGGGGGGTTCTGTCGGCCCAGGGTAAGAAGCGTCTGGTCTGGGGGTCCAGGTAAAAGTCAAACACTGAGCCGGTAGCCGGGAGCTTGATGCTCTTCATCTCTTTGGTCCACCACTGACTGAATTCAGCTCTGTAATCACGGAGCTACGAGGGAAGATAATAAAAAAACTGTAAAAAATGCAAGATGTTTTTCCTACGTGGTCTTAAAAGCATCTTAAATGATCTAATATACCATAAAGAATTAAATTAATTAGTATTTATAAAAACTGTCTGGGCACCTGACGAGTATATAAGACGTCTGATTTGTTACACCATAATAACTCTCCACTGTGCACCAGTCAGTTTAAACTTGACTTAAGCCCTAAAACCTCTGTGTTAGTATCTACGGAGTGCATAGAAACATCAATCTGATCACAAATCAGACATGTTCCCGCTAAAATAAGTAGTAATAAGTAATTTTAAAGACGTTGGATGTTTGGAGAACCTGTTAATGCGTCCATGGTCCCGTGGAGCTGCAGATATTTTAGTCTCATGTAAAATAATGAGGTTGTTTTTGACACTTAAACACTGAAAATAACACAAATATAATATAAACACACTGAAATACAATTACTAACAGTTACACATCAATAACAATACAGTAAAAGTTTTACTTCTTTATTGTTTCCTGACGCTTCTTAATGCTGGAGATGCTCGATGTTGGAATACCGTATTCCTTAGCGAGTTCAGTTAGGGTGAATTCACATGAGAAGCACCGCGCACCTTTTCTGCATTGGGCTCGCGATTTCTGCGTTTGCCAAGATGCCCAAAGTGCAAAAACGCATCTCATGTGAACACGCGCCCTAACGCTCACCCACTTGTTCTGCTGTGCAAAGCGGCCGACACGAGTCAACCTAGTTCTCCCTGATGCACGTGGAGTTTAAGGGTACACATTCCTCGCCGAGGGGCGTCGAGTTTCAAAGATTTCCAGTTTAGGGGACGTCGAGTTACAAGGTACCGCTGTATCATAATTATGTTACGGCTAAATCGAAATGCTTCAACTTCTGGGAACCTGGTCATACTGTATTAATCTGAAGTTTGGGTATTAATGAGAATTTTGAGGCATACGGAGCCACATCAAACCTCAAATTCTTAAATATTCATCACCATTCATTTCCACCAGCACAAACAATAACGTATATATTATATATAGTTATATACTATATTTTATTCATACTCGGTCATTACCTGTGCATTTCATTCACGTTTTAGTCACTTTTTATCACTCGTTCTGTAAATATATACTGCACTATCTGTTACTACTCTGTATGTTTGTCTCCTTCATTTCACTGCTGCACTTTAATTGTAATAAATGTAAAGAATCTCTATCCTGCACTTCTGGTTAGATGCTCCTGCATTTCATTGGCTCTGTACCTGTTTACTCTGCACAATGATAATAAAGTTGAATCTAATCTAAGCCTAGGAGGACTTCTGTGACCCGTGTCGACCCTCTGTACCTGATCTTGATATGTAGCTCCACCAAAAGCCCAGATGCAGGCGAACACAAAGTAGGTCTCGTAGACGTCACGTGAGGAGTCCGAGGGAACGTTCTCAGGAACGAGGAGAGAGTCCAGCAACGAGCACAACGTCTGAGGACGAGAGAGACAAAACACAGGCCAGAGCCATAATATATACAGTGTACTGTATACAGTCAGGTATGTTTAAAAGAAAGAAGGAGCAGTATTTAATACAATAAATGTCTAACAGTTTAGCACAGGGTGAATCAAACCTGCTTTAAGGTTGCAAAGCTACATAGAAAAAAGAATTCTGATCAATATTGACAAATTATGCAAGCAAATGTGACACAATTAGTCAATAAATCAAAACTAAAGTAGGGCTGCATTCCAAAACAAGACAACGATTCAAAACGGAGCTGTAACCACAATATACACACAAGGGTCTTCAAGAAGTTTCAGCACTTTTTAACTCTATTTATTACGAAATGAAAAACAAACTGCATCACTTTTCTACATCGTCGCCTTCCGATGCATTTTTCCAGCATCACATCATCATCACATGAGAATCTTCTTCCCCTTTAAGCTTTTTCAGCCTCCAAAAAGATGGAATTTGATGCAGATGGAGCTCAATCAGGACTATAAGCGTCTCTCAGACACGAGCGATTACTCCTCCTCCTCCACCCTCACCGCTTATAACTACAATATACACGTGCACAAATCCCTTATGTTCGGGGACACACACTTCCCCCAGTATTCAAAAAGGCACAAATACACTCGCTAGTATTGCAAAACTTCAGGATCCATCAGTGTTTCCATCAGTTGTTAATACTGCTGGAAACACTCCCTACTCAATTGTTCCCATCCAATGTACAAATCTATGTCCTTGTTCAAAACAAACATCAAAGTCCACCATAAACTACTTTCAGAAACACAAGCTAAAGCTTTTTAAAATGGAAAAGTGGGTAAAAATTCTAACACAAAGACTAAAAATAGCAAAATTCCCATCTACATTTCACCGCCAGTTGTACTGTGTATGACTCTGTATGTGACAAATAAACCTCGATTTGATCTGATACAAAACCTGTCCTCTATTTTTTTAGATTGAGTTAATGTAAAGAAACTGGGGTGCCAAAACTTTTGCACACGGCTCTATTTCTCGTGGGTGGCACTCTCGCCTCAGAGCAAGAAGAAGAGCCAGGGTTCGATTCCCCTAGGTGGAGTTTGCATGTTCTCTGCATGTTCGCTCCGGTTTCCTCCCACAGTCCAGTGACGTGCAGTCAGGTCAACTGGAGCTACTAGAAATGACCCCAAGTGCCTAAGTGTGAGTGTGTGTGTGTGTGTGCCTTTCGTCCAATGCGTCAGACCCACTGAGACCCTGACCAGGATAAAGCGGTGGTAAAACAGACACTGAATGAATGAATGAATGAATGAATGACTTTACCTGCACCATGCTGATGTCTGTGATGGGGACGATGGTTTTAGATGAGCTTCTGATTTGCTCTAGGCAGCGGGACACGTACTTATCGAACAGGATAGTGAGGTGAGCTCTCTCGGTCTGACACCCCCTTCTGTCAATCCAGCTGCTCACATACCTGCCATAATCATGCAGAAAGTATTACATTATAATATATACTGATCAGCCATAACATTAAAACCACCTCCTTGTTTCTACACTCACTGTCCATGTTATCAGCTCCACTTACCATATAGAAGCACTTTGTAGTTCTACAATTACTGACTGTAGTCCATCTGTTTCTCAATGGTCAGGACCACCACAGAGCAGGTATTATTTAGATGTGGATGATTCTCAGCACTGCAGTGACACTGACATGGTGCTGGTGTGTTAGTGTGTGTTGTGCTGGTATGAGTGGATTTTTAAACCCCTCACTGTCACTGCTGGACCGAGAATCGTCCACCGACCAAAAATATCCAGCCGACAGCGCCCCGTGTGCAGCGTCCTGTGCCCACTGATGAAGGTCTAGAAGATGAGCGACTCAAACAGCAGCAGTAGATGAGCGATCGTCTCTGACTTTACATCTACAAGGTGGACCGACTAGGTAGGAGCGTCTAATAGAGTGGACGGTGAGTGGACACGGTGTTTAAAAACTCCAGCAGCGCCGCTGTGTCTGATCCACTCGAATACCAGCACAACACACACTAAGACACCACCACCATGTCAGTGTCACTGCAGTGCTGAGAATGATCCACCACCTAAATAATACCTGCTCTGTGGTGGTCCTGACCATTGAAGAA
>NC_085990.1:530000-655000 GCF_030014385.1 Trichomycterus rosablanca
AAAGAAACATGTCGCTACTGTCAGGAAAACTGGTCAACTGTTGAAAAAGACTTATTTTAGTCAGTAATGATGATTATGATCATGCTACACGTGGTGGCCTTTCTATCTCTATTTGCTGTTTCTTCTGCCTACTTTTATTTTATGCTCTCTCATGGATAGTCTTAGATTAGCTTCTCTTAACATTAATGGGGGCAGAACTGGTCATAGACGTGCACAAATTTTAGATACCATACAACAAAAGCAATTACGTGTTATTTTTCTTCAGGAAACACATAGTGATGTGGATAATGAAGCTGAGTGGGCTATGTGGTGGGGGGGACGGCAGGTACTCTCTCATGGTACCAATTTAACAGCTGGGGTAGCAGTTCTCTTCTGTCCTTCTTTAGGAGCTAAGATTCTGCATTCAGAAGAGGTTGTGAAAGGTCGTCTTCTTTTAATAAAGGCTGAAATTAACACCATGCAGTTTTATTTTCTTAATGTTTATTCACCAAATGTGGGACATGAACGTGTTGAGTTCTTCAACACTCTACGCTCCACCCTGAGACAGTGTACTGATAGTTTTATTGTCATTGGTGGTGATTGGAACTGTACAGTGGAATTCACTATGGATCGGATTGCTGCAGAACCTCACATACAGTCTTCTGAATGCCTGTCAAAGCTCCTAGAGGAGTTCAGGTTAGTAGATGTATGGAGAGCTAAAAATCCTGCAGTTAGACAGTACACGTGGGTTAAAGCTCTACAGAACCGAGTCAGTGCTGCTCGGTTAGATAGATTTTATGTGTCTAAACATCTTAATAATAGGGTCACTGAGGTTTCCATCTCTCCGGTGGGGTTTTCTGATCACCATCTGGTTTCTGCTACAGTGACTTTATCACAGGGTGTCAGGACTTCTTCTTACTGGCACTTCAATTCAAAATTACTTCATGATGAAGTTTTTTGTAAAAGATTTACCTGTTTCTGGGAACAGTGGAGAACCAGAAAGAACTGTTTTGAAAATTTGAGACAGTGGTGGGAAGTTGGAAAGACACAAATAAGAATGCTTTGTCAACAACACACTGCTCAATCAAGTTCCAGGATTAAAATGACTATTCAGCTAATTGAGAAGGATATACAAGCTCTGGAGCTCAGACTGGCTGTGAATTGTGATCAGGCTTTGGTACAGAGTCTGCAGCAGAAGAAGAAGGAGCTCAGCAGCCATTTAAATGAGAGGGTGAAGGGAGCTATGGTGAGGTCCCGTTTCACGACGGTTGCTGACATGGACGCTCCAAGTGTTTTTTTCTTTAATCTGGAGCGCTCAAAAGCACAGCATAATCAGATGTTGTGTCTTCGTTTACCGGATGGACGTTTGTCTACTGACATTGCAGAAATGCGTAAACATGCAGTGGATTTTTACTCTGATCTTTATACTATGGATTATTGTGACTCGGATTCTACTGATCATCTTCTTCAAGGCCTTCCTCAACTGGATTCTGGCTCTACCAGGCATGGATGGATTATCATCTGACTTTTATAAAGAATTTTGGGGCTGCATTGGCAAAGACTTGCATGATGTTTTTAGTGAATGTATCAGAGAGGGTGTTTTACCCGGCTCATGTCGTCGCGCTGTTTTGTCTTTGTTGCCAAAAAAAGGAGATCTTTGTATGTTAAAAAATTGGAGACCTGTTGCTCTTTTAACTACAGACTACAAGATTTTATCCAAATGTTTAGCCAATAGGCTTAAAACTTGCCTCTCTGTTTTAGTTCATAAAGATCAGTCCTATTGCATCCCTCACAGATCCATTATGGATAATTTATTCCTTGTGAGAGATGTGGTAGACTGCTGTAAAAGTTTTAGCAGATGTGTTGGGGTGGTTTCTCTCGATCAGGAAAAGGCTTTTGATCGAGTAGATCATCAGTATCTTTTTAAAGCATTGAAGGCCTTTGGCATTGGGGATGCATTTTTAAATGTTATACGGTTGTTATATACTGAGGCGGTATGCATGTTGAAGGTGGGTAGTGGGTTGAGCAGGCCAATTCCAGTTAAAAGAGGAATTAGGCAAGGCTGTCCTCTGTCTGGTCAACTCTACAGCCTAGCTATTGAACCTCTACTAGTCCAGCTGAGGGAGAGACTAACTGGGTTTCAGGCTGTGCAGAGATTTGGGGAGCCAGGGGTGGTGTTATCGGCTTATGCTGATGATGTTACAGTTTTTATAGAACATGAACAAGATGTTCAGGTTTTAACTGAGTCACTAACTCTGTACGAAAAGGCTTCCTCAGCTAAAGTTAACTGGACTAAAAGTGAGGCATTATGGGCAGGACAGGTGCCAGCGGAAGGGTTACCGAATCTGCCAGGGACCATGAGGTGGGGTAGAGAGGGGCTGAAGGTCTTGGGGGTGTTTTTGGGGAATGATGACTTTCAGAAACAGAACTGGGAAGGTGTAGTGGAGAGAGTGTGCACCAAATTGTCTCGGTGGAAATGGCTGCTCCCCCAGCTGTCCTACAGGGGAAGGGTGTTGGTGGCCAATAACTTAGTAGCATCCACCTTGTGGCATAGGTTTACTGTTTTACAGCCACCTGCAGGGCTAGTGCTGGAGATACAGAGATTGTTGGTGTCCTTCTTCTGGTCAGGCCAACATTGGCTTCGGTCAGCTGTTCTGTATTTGCCGGTACAGGAGGGAGGTCAAGGACTTATAGACGTTAAGTCCAGGATTATGACTTTTCGTCTTCAAGCTGCTCAGAGACTGTTGTTCGGTGGAACACCTACATGGACTTACTTCGCCTGTGTCCTTTTACAGCTGGCGGGGGGAATGGGTTTCGACAAACATCTCTTCCTTATGACTACACCAGAGGAGGAGTTGTCGGGTCTCACACCCTTTTATAAGTCTGTGCTGGAGGCCTGGAAAGTTTTCTCAGTGTCCAGGTCTGCTGATACAACCGCTGGAATGTGGCTGCTGGAGGAGCCGCTGTTCTTTAACTCTTTTTTAGTTTCAGTCACTTCTTCCTTAGAAGTTCTGCGCTCTCGTCTGATGGCTGCAGGTTGTGTGAAGCTGGGTGACCTCATGACTGTCAGCGTGTCAGAGATGAGTGACCGGACTGGGTTCAGATCTAAACGTTTACTGGAACACCTGAGGACAGAGGTACGGCGGGCGTTGCCAGCTGACTACCTGAGTATCCTGGACGATCAGTCAGCCGTTGCCCAGTGGAAGGAAGGGTGCCGGTATGACTTTCCTGAGGTGTGTGTTAGCCCTGCTGTGGAGTGGGAGGAGGATGAGCGTTGGCTCTTGTCCTTCACTACTCCAGAACTGAATACTTTTTCCTCAACTGAGAAGAAGGCCCTGTATCTGGTGTGTGTAAAGGTGTTTCAATCACGCTTTCTGCTTGGTGTTAGTGCTACAAGGTGGTCTGGGTTTTTTGGTGCTGGCTCCTCTCCTAAAGGCTGCTGGCGGGTACTGTACAAGCGTCCAATTGAAAAACGGACAGCTGACCTCCAGTGGAGGATTGTACATGGAATAATAGCTACAAACAGACATCGGGTGCATCTCGAACCAGGTGTTAGTGAGGGTTGTCCTTTCTGTTCTGAGTCTGAGTCCCTGTTTCACTTGTTTGTGGAGTGTCATCGGCTTGAACCTATTTTCAGTCTGCTAGCTGAATGGTTTCAGCTACTTGGTGAAAATTTCTCACTTCAGCTTTTTATTTTTGGGATGAAATATAATGTTCAGAGAAGAAATGTTTTTGTTCTACTAAATTTTTTATCAGGTACGGCAAAACTTGCGATTTGGAAAACCAGGAAGAATCGTATGTTAGGTAAGGGGTCTGTGGACGTGGTGGCCATGTTCTCAGGCTTAGTAGCAGCTAGGCTGAAAATAGAGTTTGCTTATTATAAGCTTGTGGGGAATTTGCCAGTGTTTAGGAGCATTTGGGGAATTAATGAAGTCTTATGTACAATTCTTGATGATGGAGATTTGCTGCTAACATTGTGATTGTGTTTGGACACTAAGTGGTTTTTCTGGTTTTTATTAGTGTTTTTGTAATCACTGTATAAATAAAGGTATTTTTGAAATCTCTATCTATCTATCTATCTATCTATCATCTATCTATCTATCTATCATCTATCTATCTATCTATCATCTATCTATCTATCATCTATCTATCATCTATCTATCTATCTATCTATCTATCTATCTATCTATCTATCTATCTATCTATCTATCTATCTATCTATCTATCTATCTATCTATCTATCTATCTATCTATCTATCTATCTATCTATCTATCATCTATCTATCTATCTATCTATCTATCTATCTATCTATCTATCATCTATCTATCTATCTATCATCTATCATCTATCTATCTATCATCTATCTATCATCTATCTATCTATCTATCTATCTATCTATCTATCTATCTATCTATCATCTATCTATCATCTATCTATCTATCTATCTATCTATCTATCTATCTATCTATCTATCTATCTATCATCCATCATCTATCTATCTATCTATCATCTATCATCTATCCATCATCTATCTATCTATCTATCATCTATCATCTATCTATCTATCATCTATCTATCTATCATCTATCATCTATCTATCTATCATCTATCTATCATCTATCTATCTATCTATCTATCATCTATCTATCTATCATCTATCTATCTATCTATCTATCTATCTATCTATCTATCTATCTATCTATCTATCTATCTATCATCTATCTATCATCTATCTATCTATCTATCTATCTATCTATCTATCATCTATCATCTATCTATCTATCTATCATCTATCATCTATCTATCTATCATCTATCTATCTATCATCTATCATCTATCTATCTATCATCTATCTATCATCTATCTATCATCTATCTATCTATCTATCTATCTATCTATCTATCTATCTATCTATCTATCTATCTATCTATCTATCTATCATCTATCTATCATCTATCTATCTATCTATCTATCTATCTATCTATCTATCTATCATCTATCATCTATCTATCTATCTATCATCTATCATCTATCTATCTATCATCTATCTATCATCTATCTATCATCTATCTATCTATCTATCTATCTATCTATCTATCTATCTATCTATCATCTATCTATCATCTATCTATCTATCTATCTATCTATCTATCTATCTATCTATCTATCTATCTATCTATCTATCTATCTATCATCCATCATCTATCTATCTATCTATCATCTATCATCTATCTATCTATCAATCTATCATCTATCATCTATCTATCTATCATCTATCTATCATCTATCTATCATCTATCTATCTATCTATCTATCATCTATCTATCTATCTATCTATCTATCTATCTATCTATCTATCTATCTATCTATCTATCTATCATCTATCTATCTATCTATCTATCTATCTATCTATCTATCATCTATCATCTATCTATCTATCTATCATCTATCATCTATCTATCTATCATCTATCTATCTATCATCTATCATCTATCTATCTATCATCTATCTATCATCTATCTATCATCTATCTATCTATCTATCTATCTATCTATCTATCTATCTATCTATCTATCTATCATCTATCATCTATCTATCTATCATCTATCTATCATCTATCTATCTATCTATCTATCTATCTATCTATCTATCTATCTATCTATCTATCTATCTATCTATCTATCTATCTATCTATCATCTATCTATCTATCTATCTATCTATCTATCTATCTATCTATCTATCTATCTATCATCTATCATCTATCTATCTATCTATCATCTATCATCTATCTATCTATCATCTATCTATCTATCATCTATCATCTATCTATCTATCATCTATCTATCATCTATCTATCTATCTATCTATCTATCTATCTATCTATCTATCTATCTATCTATCATCTATCATCTATCTATCTATCTATCTATCTATCTATCTATCTATCATCTATCTATCTATCTATCATCTATCATCTATCTATCTATCATCTATCTATCATCTATCTATCATCTATCTATCTATCTATCTATCTATCTATCTATCTATCTATCTATCTATCTATCTATCTATCTATCATCTATCTATCTATCTATCTATCTATCTATCTATCTATCTATCTATCATCCATCATCTATCTATCTATCTATCATCTATCATCTATCTATCTATCAATCTATCATCTATCATCTATCTATCTATCATCTATCTATCATCTATCTATCTATCTATCTATCTATCTATCTATCTATCTATCTATCTATCTATCTATCTATCTATCTATCTATCTATCTATCTATCTATCTATCTATCATCTATCTATCTATCTATCTATCTATCTATCTATCTATCTATCTATCTATCTATCTATCTATCTATCATCTATCTATCTATCTATCATCTATCATCATCTATCTATCTATCATCTATCTATCTATCATCTATCATCTATCTATCTATCATCTATCTATCATCTATCTATCATCTATCTATCTATCTATCTATCTATCTATCTATCTATCTATCTATCATCTATCATCTATCTATCTATCATCTATCTATCATCTATCTATCTATCTATCTATCTATCTATCTATCATCTATCTATCTATCTATCTATCTATCTATCTATCTATCTATCTATCTATCTATCTAATCATCTATCTATCATCTATCTATCTATCTATCTATCTATCTATCTATCTATCTATCTATCTATCTATCTATCTATCTATCTGTCTGTCTGTTTATCGATCTGAACTATAGGAACATGTATGTTACCTGGCTCTTTCCTGTGCCGGCGCTTCCTACCACAAATATGGAGTGCCGAACACTCATGAGCTCCTTCAGCTGAACCACCTACAATCATAAATGATTTGATTTAGTTTACAGGTGAGGTGCAGATTTAAACCATGTATTTAATCTTAATAACGACTGATTTATAACCTTGAGAATAAAGGTCTCCTCCGGCTGCAGTCTCAGCTCCAGCGCACTCTGTCGAACCTGCCGCTCGAAGTCAGGATCGGTCCGCCTCTGCACCTCCAGGCCGGGAAACAGATCACCGACCAGGCCCATGAACACCGGGACGTCCTCCGTCACCATTCTGGGCATGTTGAAGTCTCGTAAAGCCCTCATCAGTACCTGCTCAGGTAGGATAACCATGTGTCAACATGCTGCCATAACCTAACATCGATTTTTAGAGGGAACGCACGTCACCTGATCCTCTGGTCTGGAAGCGTCCTCTCGTTTCAGCGTACCGGCGACCACCAGGACGGACTTGACAGAACGCAAACCCCAATCATAATGGGTCTGAGTGATGAGAGGAGATCAGGGTCACCTACGTTCATTGTTAACCCTCAAGATCATATTTTATCCTTTGTTTTTAATTACCTGCTTGGACAGCAGCTCCTTACAAAGGCTGTACAGGGTGATGAACTTCCTGCCCAGTAGCCTGGCATTAAGAAAGCCCTCAGCCATGAGCATGATCTCACAAATCAGCTCCATATCCGGCACCACCATGGCACACGGCCTGCAGGGACATTCACGCTTCTAATTTACTCGACGAAGCATTTTGATACAAATAATAATCATTTATTTAATTCGTCTTCTGCTGCTGGAGATTCCGGTCGTGTCTGAGGGGGGTATGTTTGCCTGCCTCACGTTCCCGCGTGCGTAGTCCATTGACTCCTTCTTATTTGAGCCACGCCCTGATCTCCGTGCCCCTCCACTTTCTGTACAGGGTCCTTACACAGTGTTGAAGACCCCACCCACTTACAGTCCGGTCTTTTTCCCCACCTGGCAGACTTTAATGGCCAGTTATGCCTGCTGGGGGGCGCCCAGCCGACCGGTAGCAGAGCTGAGGTTCAAACTGGGGGGGGTTCTGAATCCCAGCGCTGGTGCGCTAGTGAATGAATCAGAACACTGTTATCCAAAAGCACGGAAGCAGGCAGGGATCTGTACGGAGGTCTGATTTTATATGGAGATCCGTATCGTGCACGGAGAGTCATGCACCAATCTCTATTATCCCCCGTCTCTGTGCAGCGCCATCGATCAGCCAGCAGAGGGCGTAATTGCGGCCGTTATGAGGAATCCCCTGTGGAATTCCCACCCTCTGACCCAACCCATCCCCTCAGATTTCCCAAATGTTGTCTGTTTAGGCGCCTTTTTTATTTCCTTTTATTCTAATCAAGGCGACACAGGGCTTCAGCCGCCCCCTCAGACAATCACGTCTGTGTAGGCGCCCAGCTGGCTGATGGACCGCTGTGCCACCCAAGCGCCACGTCTGTAGGATTTAAAAATCATATTGACTCCTGCATCTCCTGATGCTCTGACATGGATCCAGCTGTACCTGAAGAGCGCCTTGAGGTTCTCCGGTAATTCGGTCCGTCCTGCATAGTCCGGGTTCATGGTGATAAAGATCCCGACGGTGGGTCTCAAGACGATTTCTTCATCTAAGAAGAACAACCTACAGGACAGAATATACGTATTATTTTACACTGTTTATATAAACACGTGAATGATGACCCGTCGTGCAGAGTGTCCCACCTCTTCGTCCTGTGACGAACGGCGTCCTGAATAGTCTTCACTTGCACAGCCACCACAGACAACACCTCCACGGCAATGCGGTTAAACTCATCGAAGCAGCCCCAAGCACCGGTCTGAGCCAGTCCTTTAAAGATATTTCCTATGGACTGTAACACTTAATATAATTAGAATTGCAGCCACGATACTAGAACGTAAACTGTTCACTGCTGTGACGTTTAGGAGGTTTAGAATTACATGTAAAGATCGATGATGTGGCTCAATTACAGAATCGTGTCCTCGCCTTGCCAAATACGGCCGGCAGATGGGGCACGGAGGCGCACATCAGTTCCTTTTAACTCTATTTAAGTCCCAATTTATCACGGGATCACGGTTTTTTCCTGACTTCCAGATTTGCCAGCTCCTCTGTTGATGATCTGCTTTCTGGAGCTTACATTACATTTGAGATAACAATTTGAGTAGTTGAAGGTTAAGGGCCTTGCTCAGGGGCCCAACAGTAGCAACTTGGCAGCAGGGCTTGAACCAGCAACCTTTTGATTAGTAGTCCAGTACCTCAACCGCTGAGCTGCTACTGAAAGTGTGACATTGGTTCTGTTAGGCCCGGTCCAATTTTCCCTCTGTGAACTCAGCTGGTGTTGTGGCACTTTTCAAGTGTCCAGAGGGAACCGCCCCAGAGGTGGCATGACAGCCCGTTAGTGGCCCTTTTTGGACCCTTACTGGGAACTGTCTGCGCCAGTTGGTAGGGTGAGTTGCCGCTTTTGTACTTCCATATCCAACTTCTTCAGGATTTCCTTTCTTTCTGAGAACTGTGCTGTCACAGGCATTCTGTTCAGCTGCCATATTTTAAAGACCACTTCTCCATGGGGGAAATTGGAGTGTTACAGCAGCTCCAGCACAGTAAATAGAGTAAACAGAGTAAATAAAATAATGTTATTACTATTATACAGCAGTATGACAATTAGAACTATATAAAAAAAACCTTTTTGTCTGTCCACTATCTCCGTTATGGGCTGCAGATGTTTCTGTGTGTGTCTTTCACTGATTACTTGGTTTCCATTATTTTGTCCACTACTTTTATTCTCCTTTCACTCTTTTAGTTTGTGGCTTTTAGCCCCAGTGTTGTACTACCTTGGTTAAGCATCCCTCAAATTGGGCTACACACGGCACCTCAGTGGCGAGGCGTGAATGCTGCACATTTACCTTGTAGTCCATCTGTTCAGAGCAGTTAAAGACATACACCATGATGCCAAGAGCTCTGCCCAGGTCTTTAGTGGTCTCGGTCTTGCCGGTGCCAGCGGGACCAGCCGGGGCCCCGCTCATGGTCAGGTGTAGAGACTGGGTCAGGGTCACATAGCACCTGTTTACAGAGACGATCAGATAAATGACACGCCGCTTACGAGACTAATGGTGTCGTTCAGACACTAATAAGCACTATTACCTGTCTGTGAGAGGGGTAATGACCAGGCGAGGCGTGTTACCCAGGTACTCGTACGAGTAGAGAAACTGGGCATCACAAATGTTGACCAAGCAGTGCTTCTGTTCCTCATCCCAGTAGTGCCGCAGCTGAGAGAGCCAGTCGAAGGAATGAGCGCTGTTCACCTGCACAATGTTTAAATTAAATATAAATCTAGTGTTTGTTTTGTTCTTTTATGGCAATTATATTACCAATTAGTATGGCTCTCCTCTGTTAATTATTACACCACATAACACTTATTCTGCTCTCTGCACTTGAGCTAAATCCACATGCATACACGTATATTCACATACTCACAGTACATCATACTATAATGTTTGTACATCTGTACATTAATAGCTTAACCTGTATATATTAAGCAGACTGGTGCTGTGTATGTAAGTAAATGTGTATGTACTGTATTTAATGTGAAATACAACTGTGAGGGACTGTGCACCTAAGATTTTCACTCACCCTTTAAACCCGTGTTAATGTGATGTGATTTGATTTAAACAAGCATAAGATTGTGTTTTTTGTATATGTATTGCACGATTAAAGGACCAGGGCACCTTTAAAAATATAAATTCTTTTTTCTTATATTGTAGAATTGTAGATTTTTCCCCAAACATGAATCTGAGGCATGCAGGTGGAGCAGCGGTCTATTACGCTGGCCAATCACTGAGATCCGGGTTGGAACTCATGTGCTATCGGTCGGCCTGCACAGACATGACAAGGCCAAAACCCTGCGATGGATTGACGTACCAGACCTACTGCAACCCTGACGAAGGATAAATCGATGTTTAAAGGGCCGTCACGCAACCCTTTTGGTCCTATTTAGGGAAAACCTGGCAACCCTGGTGGTGAGAACTGCATGCAGGTCATTTTCATCATGTGTGATTATGCTGCAGCTTTGCTTACTTAACCCTTTATTGGTCTCACCAAGAAAATAATGTTTAAATAATTATTTCTTTGCATTTCTTAGTTTAGATACGTCCCAAACAAGATTATTTACATACAGATTATTTTACCCAAGTATTTAGACTCAAAGTAAGATTAAAAAAATGGCTGAAGCAGACCATTAAAGGGTTAAGTCTGCATAAAAGGCTACGTAAAGAGAATACAGACAGAAAATTAATGATTTATTACAAATACGGTTATCCATTACCAGGGATGTAACGATGCACCACAAGACAGTTAAAAATCGATTCACATGTGCAACGATTTAAATGGGTTTACATGTATAATGAATCGATGTTCACTTTAAACAGCAGAGGGCGCTGGCGCTATTCACCTCGCCTGGTCGACGTCACTACAGGGTTGCCAGATTCGGAATGTATTCATGTGAGGGTACTTTCTTTATTTGTGTTATTCATTTATTTATTTCATGTGGGATTTATTTCATTTCAGTTTATTTTTTTTACACAATAAGGGAAACGTGCAGCATCGTTTTGCACAGTGTGTACCTCCCTCAGAAATAAAAAGGGCATTCTTTATTTAGATAGATAAAAGATAAGCACAAATACAGGATTTTATTTTATTTCATAAACAGAAATAATAAAAGGAAACTTTCATAATTTGTCTTCAATTTCATTTTGTTTAAAAAAATGTAGAAAAAATCGTACCGTGAACCCATCGCATCGCGGGTAGAGTGCATCGTTACATCCCTATTCAACACAGTTAAGCTACGGGTAATATAAACAAACCTTCTGCGTGATGAGTCCGGACACAACGTCCCTGGCATGGACGTCAACGGTACAGAGGGTCATGATCTTCCGCCTGTCCCCCGGACTCAGCTCTCCCAGCAGCATGTTTATCGAGGAGTTCAGCTGAGCCATCTGAAGAAGCGAGGCGGACGTTTCAGACGTTATTAGGCCGCGCTAAATGGACTGTGTGAGCGTACGGCGAGCTCCGTGGCCCGCGCTTACGCCAATTATATCAATTTACGTGCCAGAGAGAAGTGGAAGGTAATAACAGGGTCACATGTTCATCAGAGGGGACCGGGACCCCCCACCCCCCTCCTTCTACATTCATGAATAAAGGTCATATATTCCAGTCAGGAGGCCAAATAAGCGTGAGGCTCGTTTATCAGCGGCGTGTTACTGTGTATGTGTGGGTGTGGATGAATGTTGGCACACAGAAGTGTGTGTGTGTGTGAGAGAGAGAGAGAGAGAGAGAGAGAGAGAGAGAGTGGTTATGGGGCTACACTCTTACAGGCAAATAAGATGTCATCTCCTACCCCCAGCCACACTATATTAGATGTAAAAACAGTTCAGGTCGGGATACATTCATCACCGCTGTCTGACAGCGACTCCAATCAAAAGCTTGAAGGAAAAGAGTTCGATTATTCAAACGCTCTACAAGGACATGCTAACCTTACACGCTGGGGAAAAAATGAACGGCCTCAGCCTCGATACTGTACTTACATCCTGCCTCACAGCTTCTTCAGGAGGCTTTATCAGCTCCCCGTGTCTGAGAGGATTCTGGCTATAACTGTGGGGAGTGAGGCTGTAGCAAGGCTTATAAAGGACAAGGTGAAATAACAGGGTCATGAGAAATGATGCCATGCTAACAGCAGCATCTGAAAGCACTACAGGTACTGGTTTCTACACTCACTGTCCATTTTATCAGCTCCACTTACCAGCACTTTGTAGCTCTACAATTACTGACTGTAGTCCATCTGTTTCTCTGCATGCTTTGTTACCCCCCTCTTCATGGAGCAGGTATTATTTAGGTGCTGGATGATTCTCAGCACTGCAGCGACACTGACATGGTGCTGGTGTGTTAGTGTGTGTCGTGCTGGTATGAGTGGATCAGACACAGCGGCGCTGCTGGAGTTTTTAAACACCGTGTCCACTCACCGTCCACTCTATTAGACACTCCTACCTAGTCGGTCCACCTTGTAGATGTAAAGTCAGAGACGATCGCTCATCTATTGCTGCTGTTTGAGTCGCTCATCTTCTAGACCTTCATCAGTGGGCACAGGACGCTGCCCACGGGGCGCTGTCGGCTGGATATTTTTGGTCGGTGGACGATTCTCGGTCCAGCAGTGACAGTGAGGTGTTTAAAAACTCCATCAGCACCAGCACAACACACACTAACACACCAGCACCATGTCAGTGTCACTGCAGTGCTGAGAATCATCCAGCACCTAAATAATACCTGCACTGTGGGGGTCCTGACCATTGAGAAACAGATGGACTACAGTCAGTAATTGTAGAACTACAAAGTGTTTCTATATGGTAAGTGGAGCTGATAACATGGACAGTGAGTGTAGAAACAAGGAGGTGGTTTTGATCTTATGGCTGGTGTTTATATCGTTTATATCTATTTCTGTTTCTATTCTATAGGGTAGAGTGATTTTTGGGTGCTGTATATTTAGGAACCAGAGCAGGTGTACGTACCTGTTTCTTGCTGTAGTCGCGCAGAGCCGTGTCGAATCCCTCCACCAGACGCTGAAATGCGAGGCCCACGTCTGTAGACCACCAGATCTGAGAGGCCGTGAGAGCCACCTGAGCCGGGTACTCCTGAATCCACTGCTCCCGGGGCCGCTCTTCGTACGCGGCTACCGCCTCGGCGATGTGCCTCCTCGTCGTGTTCCTCATCGCCTCCTCCAGACGGGTCAGCCACAGCGCCACCTCAAACAATATCATGATACGTTATACGCAAATATATCAAGAATGCGAACGTGTGGGGGCTTTATGTTAGATCTTGTAAACCACAGTGGGACCAGATTTTACAGAGAGAGGCGGAGGCGTTGTTTGTGTTGCCTGGGTGGCGTAAAAATCATGATTAGTAATCATCACAGATTAGTAACAATAATAAATACAACCCCGCGTGGCACGGGAAGAAGGCCCTGGGTTCGATCCCCAGGTGGGACGGTCCGGGTCCTTTCTGTCCTGAGTTTGCATGTTCTCCCTGTGTCTACATGGGTTTCCTCCGGGAGCTCCGGTTTCCTCCCACAGTCCAAAAACATGCAGTCAGGTTAACTGGAGACACAGAATTGTCCCTATAAGCAAATGTGTGTGTGTGTGTGTGCCCTGAGATGGACTGGCGTCCCGTCCAGGATGTTACTGTGTGCCTTGCGCCCATTGAAAAGCTGAGATAGGCTCCAGCGCCCACTGCGACCCTGATTGGATAAGCGGTTAAGAAAATGAATGAAAATACAACCCCAAATCAGAAAAAGTTGGGACAGTATGGCAAATGCAAATAAAATAAAAATGCAGTGTTCCTTACATTTACAGTGTATCACAAAAGTGAGTACACCCCTCACATTTCTGCAAATATTTCATTATATCTTTTCATGGGACAACACTATAGACATGACACTTGGATATAACTTAGAGTAGTCAGTGTACAGCTTGTATAGCAGTGTAGATTTACTGTCTTCTGAAAATAACTCAACACACAGCCATTAATGTCTAAATAGCTGCAACATAAGTGAGTACACCCCACAGTGAACATGTCCAAATTGTGCCCAAAGTGTCAATATTTTGTGTGACCACCATTATTATCCAGCACTGCCTTAACCCTCCTGGGCATGGAATTCACCAGAGCTGCACAGGTTGCTACTGGAATCCTCTTCCACTCCTCCATGATGACATCACGGAGCTGGTGGATGTTAGACACCTTGAACTCCTCCACCTTCCACTTGAGAATGCGCCACAGGTGCTCAATTGGGTTTAGTCCATCACCTTTACCTTCAGCTTCCTCAGCAAGGCAGTTGTCATCTTGGAGGTTGTGTTTGGGGTCGTTATCCTGTTGGAAAACTGCCATGAGGCCCAGTTTTCGAAGGGAGGGGATCATGCTCTGTTTCAGAATGTCACAGTACATGTTGGAATTCATGTTTCCCTCAATGAACTGCAGCTCCCCAGTGCCAGCAACACTCATGCAGCCCAAGACCATGATGCTACCACCACCATGCTTGACTGTAGGCAAGATACAGTTGTCTTGGTACTTCTCACCAGGGCGCCGCCACACATGCTGGACACCATCTGAGCCAAACAAGTTTATCTTGGTCTCGTCAGACCACAGGGCATTCCAGTAATCCATGTTCTTGGACTGCTTGTCTTCAGCAAACTGTTTGCGGGCTTTCTTGTGCGTCAGCTTCCTTCTGGGATGACGACCATGCAGACCGAGTTGATGCAGTGTGCGGAGTATGGTCTGAGCACTGACAGGCTGACCTCCCACGTCTTCAACCTCTGCAGCAATGCTGGCAGCACTCATGTGTCTATTTTTTAAAGCCAACCTCTGGATATGACGCCGAACACGTGGACTCAACTTCTTTGGTCGACCCTGGCGAAGCCTGTTCCGAGTGGAACCTGTCCTGGAAAACCGCTGTATGACCTTGGCCACCATGCTGTAGCTCAGTTTCAGGGTGTTAGCAATCTTCATATAGCCCAGGCCATCTTTGTGGAGAGCAACAATTCTATTTCTCACATCCTCAGAGAGTTCTTTGCCATGAGGTGCCATGTTGAATATCCAGTGGCCAGTATGAGAGAATTGTACCCAAAACACCAAATTTAACAGCCCTGCTCCCCATTTACACCTGGGACCTTGACACATGACACCAGGGAGGGACAACGACACATTTGGGCACAATTTGGACATGTTCACTGTGGGGTGTACTCACTTATGTTGCCAGCTATTTAGACATTAATGGCTGTGTGTTGAGTTATTTTCAGAAGACAGTAAATCTACTCTGCTATACAAGCTGTACACTGACTACTCTAAGTTATATCCAAGTTTTATTTCTATAGTGTTGTCCCATGAAAAGATATAATAAAATATTTGCAGAAATGTGAGGGGTGTACTCACTTTTGTGATACACTGTACATCATTTAGAGTTTTCACCTCATTACTAGCCCTAAACTGCCTCCGTCCCAACTTTTTTTGGAATGTGTTGCAGGCCTGAAATGCAGGAATGGATGTTTATTAATAAATGAAATGAAGTCGAGCAGATAAAAGATGAAACATCTCAGCTTCATCCCGTCTGACGTCAAATAAAAGTCAAAGTCAATGTAAGAAACTCTGTGTTTTTATTATCATGTGCATTTTCCATACCGTCCCAACTTTTTCTGATTTGGGGTTGTATAATAAAAGTTATAAAATGACCCTAACATAAATCTGTATAGTATTAAAACTTTCACACTTTAAAAACATGAGTATTTCACATATAGATGATGATGGGGGGCCTTACCGGGCCCCTACAGTCACACGGGGAATGAAACGGCACATATTCTCTCTCTCCGCTGAACATTCCTAAAGCGACGGCGTCTTCCGTCTCGCGCCCGTCCTGACGGAACCGCAGGTCGACCATACTGTCAAACAGCTTCACAAGGTGAGGGGTGACCTGAGCAAAAGAAAAACTTCATACACGTGTACCAAGAGAGTGAAAACAGACAAAGAAAGGAAATAATGATGCATGCATAATGATGAAATTACAGACGTACTGGTGCTTCTAATTATAATCAACACGCAAAGAGAGCGAGGCGAGGCGAGGCGAGGCGCTCCGACCCCGATCCGGTTCAACGGCTCAGACTAAAATACTCGCAGGTACGTAGGAGGGTCTGATCAAAGAGAATCTGACCAGGGTCGGAGTCAAAGCCCATCGTAAAAATATCTTTGTTTGATCCTAATCATATTCCACTGAGATATAATGGCTCTCTAAGTAGCAGTGTGAGGAACAAAAAAGCTTAATCAAAACAGATAAAGGTCAGACGGAGTGAGGGGGGCTCGTTACACACTGTTCTGTATTGAATTATGATCCGCACAGAGGAATCAAAGCTACAAGTACAGCCTGCTGCCGATACACAAGCGTTTTACTAAAGGTTAAAACCATCAGGCAGTAAATCTCCATTATCGGGGTCCATGAGACTCGTACCAAGACCGAAGTGGATCGTGACTCAATGGCAGCGTCATCAGCGGTGGGCGTTACTTAATGAAAGTTAAGAGCAGTAACATGATGGTGGAGTGTGTGGATTATGTGAGAGCGTTTGTGCTGCTTTTACAGATGTTCGTTTTTATGTAAAAAGCAGCGATCTAACAATCTGTGATAAGAAGACGTGACGTGTTTATCTCAGTTGTTGTTTTCTTTAGTTCATTAACGTGAGAGGAGTTTTGTGCTTCGGTTTCGCCGCGACTCTCGGCACAGATAGCCGATTTACTCAGCGCTCGGCTGGAGCGGTGAAACATCACTAAAGTTCCACAACACGAACAAACATCTGTGTGAAATAACCATCAAATCTACTCTATAATACCACGTGTATCTGTGTTTAGCTGGATTTACTTCACGTGTGTTTATGCAGCTCGGGGAGATGAAAAAGCTTCAGACTTTATTTTTCACGTTAAGCGAGTTCCGTTCTGTCCGGGTCACTTTTATCTCGTAATATCTCACAGTTCATCTTTTTAAAGGCGCTTTGAAAATATCAGCGGCAAACTGCATCAAAATGTGATCAGGTGAACTTTAAAAGATAAAAATGCAGCATTAAGCTCCATTCGGGCTGAATAACCCAGTATTCTGTGGTGCCAGATCGGCCCGCTAGTTCGCTGTCTGGAACCTCTTTTTTCCGGTGGAAACACGCGGAACCGGTTCAAAGTCAAGTTCGGGAACCGGAACGGGCTCCGTGCCGCGTCGGTGGAAAAGGGGTATGATTGTTCTTTTCTCTGACCTCGGTCACAGTACTCGTATAAACCTTACTGCTGAATATGTGAAAACCATCTTACACTTTATGATTAATAAATATATGAAAATACATTATATGATTTTATATATGATTTTACCACCTAAATGACCGTTTGTTGTTCGCTGACCTTTTCAAAGCTCCTCCAATGAGACGAACTGTTTGATACAAGGCAGCTAAAGAGACTCAGGCCGTACGAACAAAACGTAGCGTGACTTATTGTAGTAAAACAGCGAGTGAGGAATGTGATTAGTGGAGGAACTTATGAGCAGTAATAATGAAGAGAAGTTTAGTGCTCCTGTCTCCTTCTTTTACTACATTAAACCACGTTAAGCTTTATTCTCAACCAGAAGCGTTTTAGACTCTGGGAGAAGCTGATTCTGATTCTCACCATTTCTCAGAAGCTGGAGCTGTAACACAAGTTTAAAAGTGAAACAGGGAGGAGAATCCAGATAAACACAGATACATGTGGAGCTGTAACCCTGGATGTGACGCTTATTCCACACTGATGCAGATGTTCACACTGGCAGAATTCGTAAATAAACACGTTCCGAGATTTCTTACCTCTTTAGGCTGGTTGCTTTTGGAAAGGAGATCCAGTAAGTCGGTGGATGAGATAAAATAGAAGCGTGGAAAAGCCGTTCTCTTGGTTTCAAGGTATTTGGTTAATGCTTTCTCACATACAGCAAGTCTGTAAAAACACAAGCAACATCACATTTTAGATCAGCTATTTAATGTGTAGAGTTTAAAAATTTGATTCATTTCCTTTGATTTCATCAATTGCTTTATCCTGGTCAGGGTCGTGGCTGGTCAGGTTCCACCGTGAAACACTTAAGTGCGAGGTAGGAATACCCTACACCCTAGATGGCCAATAGCACCGTAATAAACCACTTGTTATGGATTATACATGCTTGGCAAACCTTATCTGTAAATCCTCAAGGATCTCTAGAAGACCAGGCTTGTTGGTGGCAGCAATGACGTTCTTCGTTTCTGCACTTTTAAACATTAGATCCTAAACACAAGAAGAAATTCTGGGTACATTTTTGCCTTCTATTACATATTTATGCTTAAATGACATTAAAAATAATCCCCAAATCCCCATTTTCAATCCATTAATCTGATATAATCCATAAAAAGCACCTTAAAGTCAGCATCGATGCTGCAGAATCGGTGTGTGTCCTCAGGCAACTGAGAAGAAATGTCATCAGATCCCATGAAGATGCTCTCCAGGTACGCCCAAGTCCTCTGAACCTCCAACCAGATCAGCAGGACCGAGTCTGCCTGGGTGAGCTGGGCCTGCAGAACCAGAACCTGCTGGTGGAAGAACTCCACCTGCTTCGTCTGCAGCATGGCCTGCAGCTGAACCTGGAGGAGAAAAGAGATCAGCCACACAGTCGGGAACAGGACACGTACACTGTATGTGTATGAATTATTGAATTCGTGTGTAATAAATGTATTAAATAAAGGAAATTATATGCTTCTGACTATGCAGCAATTGTTTAGGGAAGGCCCTTTCCTGTTCCAGCATGACTGTACCCCTGCAAGCTTTATAAAGACATGAAGAAAAGCTCTGATTAAAGAAACAAAGCCCTGACCTCAGCCCCACTCAACAGCTCTGGAAGATCAGCCATTCGAATGCTTTTTTTGGCTGAATGGGCACAAATTCCCACAGAAGGGCAGCTGCTGTTTTTTTTTTTAAGCACACTCAATTTGCCTTCCGCTGCCGAGGGATACCCGATCGCATCCGAGGAGAGCACGTCGCTGTACACGCCTCTGCACAGCCCTCCTCTTCTCGCCCCTGCATTCTGCACAGGCGTCTCTTCCGCCAATCAGGGTCCTTACACAGCGTATGAAGATCCCACCCCATATATAGTCCGATGGCCACATAGATACGGTGGCCAATTCGTATCTGCTGCAGGCACTGCCGATCATGCCCGCCAGATGGCGCCCACCCGACCGGTGGCAACACCGAGTTTCGAACCGAGGAGTTCAGAATCTCGGTGCTGGTGTGGTAGCGGAATATCTCGCTGCGCCACCTGGGCGCCGGCAGCTGCTCTTTTAGCTGAAACGATCACATAAAGCGCTTTTCTACTAAAGGAACTCTGGTTCTTGAACCGGTTTTATTCGGGCTTCTTCAAAACCTTGGTGCTTTTTAGAGAACCGGCCCGTGTTTCCACCAGTTTTTCCACCAGTTTGCAGTCTGGAACGTGTTTTTTTGGTGGAAACACGCTAAACTCGTTTAAAATCAAGTTCGCGAACTGGGACAGAGCCCGGAAAATGGCTAATAGAGGTCAGTCTATTCTAATACAGTTTGTTTTTTAACCGTCCCACCGTGACCCTGACCAGAAAAATGCTGTTGATGAAACTGACCAGTAGCCTAGTGGTTCTGGACCATTAATCAGAAGGTCGCTGGTTCAAGCCCCACCACTGCCAGGTTGCTGCTGCTCCTTAACCCTGAATTGCTCAGACATTATACAGTCACAGTTCTGTAAGTTGCTTCGGATGAAGGCGTCTGCTAAATGCTGAACCACATGAACCACTTTACACATTTTATAGCTAAGACTCTTGTTACTGCACTGTTTCAAAGCTTATACAACATTATTCTGCCGTTTTTACATTTAACCTTAACGTATGAGCATATACAGGACACCACTCAGCTCAGATTAAACCACTCGTAGTCTTCTATCCGTGTGGGAGTCAGAAATCATGGAGGCCTGGCTGACTCATGGTAAACAGCATTGTGTTTGGCCCCTCCGCGCTGGGCTGGGAACAAAGACACTAATGTGTGGTCTTCACCCCGTATATCAGGCGCTTGAATGAAGGTGGCTGACAACCGTAGATCTAACCACCCTCACCGCGGCACAGCGGGGAAAGAGCGAGGGCACTAAAGCAATCGACATTTCCAGGCAACCGCCTTGCAGCAGCTCTGCTAAGTATGGTGAATATGGTTGGTAAACCATAAACACAAGAGGTGAAGGAGATGCCAGGGCGTAATAGAAACACATAGACAGGAGTAAATAAATAAATAAAAGACACAAATGCACCCGACAACCATGGAATCTTAGGTATGCAGATGCAGGGTCAGGTTTACAGGCTGTAAATTTGGCTACTAAGAGGGCTAACAGTGTTCTGGTACCAGCAGGCATTAAATACAAGGCACAGTCAAGCGGCATAATAAACAAACACTACATTTCCCAGACTGCCTTGCACTTTTTTGTCCTACACCACACTGTTTAACCCTGTCACTCCTTTTATTTAGACATAGCCTAAATGACTGTGGTGGCTATGCATTCATCCAAAAATCGGTGGGTAGCACTGTCGCCTCACAGCAAGAAGGTCCTGGGTTCGATCCCCAGGCGGGGCGGTTCGGGTCCTTTCTGCTCCCACAGTACAAAAACATGCAGTCAGGTTAATTTAAGACACTGTATTGCCCTATAGGTGAATGGGTGTGTGTGCCCTGCGATGGACTGGCGCCCCGTCCAGGGTGTTACTGTGTGCCTTGCGCCCATTGATAAGCTGGGATTGGCTCCAGCACCCTCCCGCGACCCTGACTGGATAAGCGGTTAAGTGAGTGAGTGAGTGAGTGTAACTCTGACTGTAGTGCTAGCTGAGTGGCTAAGGTATTGGACTAGTAATCAGAAGGTGGCCAGTTCAAGCCCTGCGACCGCCAACTTGCCACTGTTGGGCCCCCTGAGCAAGGTCCTTAACCCTAAATTGCTTGAATTGTACTCAATCACGGCAGATCATCCATCTACACATTTGATTCGGTACAGTTTTTACACCGGATGCCCTTCCTGACCCAACCCTCCTATTTATCTGGGATTGAGACCGGCCCTAACAGGGCGGCTTATACCTGGTGGTCCTCCAGCAGCTCCAGGACTTCATCATCACACTTCAGCACCGGAGCAGAAGTACGAAAGTGCTCTTCATAACTGAACTCCATCCGTGACCACGTCTGGCTGATCTCACCTAATATCTACAGAAGGATAAACAGGAGTTAAATGATTTCTCAGCCCTGCACGACGTGTATTAAAGCAGAATTATATATTTAAGAGGTAATGAACCTTTTCAATGGCCATCTCTTTTACTGCTCTGGCCACGGTGCTGTGAACCTCCTCTTCATACGTGTGCAGCTGCAAAGCCAGCAGGTCCGCGAGCACCGTGTCCTCCGTCAGGCTGAAGTCCGCCTGAGAAATAAAGGGATTTTAAATGGAATGTGCAACTGGTGCAACCGTCTATCATAGTGAAATAAATGAATTTTAACAGGCACATAATGACACGGAATGAACTTGTCCATGTGCGCCCCCTTGTGGAGGCTTTACGTCACATCTTCTAAACCACAGTGGGACCAGATTGTCACTATTTTTATTAATTAAGTATATTTCGTTTTGTGTTTCGTTTTGATGTATTGTTTGTGTAAAAATCATAAACAAAATGTGTGTCTCTTGCTACAGGTCACTGTCTTCTGAGTACTCGCCCCTTCCAAATTTCTTTTATTACTGCACACTGGCCACACTTACTTACTAAGTTTCAAATCATAAAACTACTTTTAATATCAGATAAAGACCCAAATAACCACAAACTGCTTTTTTAAAATACTCCTTTAATAATAATTCCCTGTGTTCAGCCCTACTTTGCCCCTTAGTCTGTAATAACTGACTTTCCCTCTGGGATTAATAAAGTTATCTATCTATCTAGCTACTAATTCAACAGGTTAACAAAATTCAATTGAGTTGGGTTGAATTTCATCAGCCACACCCGGCCATGAACACAGCCAGACCTGCTTATTCTAAACATCACTTACATAGAACCTGTCTGGCAACGTGAAGCAGCACGTGCTGACCTGACGTGAAACAAATCTGTAAGGGTTACAGCAATCTCAGGCTCTGGGACTCCAGCGAACCACAGTAAGAGCCATTATTAACAACTAGAGAGAACCTGGAACAGTGGTGAGCTTGTCAGGAGTGGCCAGCGCACCAAAATTTCATCAAGGATGAGTGAAGAAGTCATCCAAGAGGTCCCAAAAGAACCCAGATGAACATCTAAAGAACTGCAGGTCTCACTCGCCTCAATTAAGGGCAAAAAGCTGCAAGGCACAAACCACTGCTGACCAGAATGAACACAAAGGCTCGTCTCACATTCGCCAAAAACATCTAGATTCTGCTATTTGATTTTCTTCCAGTACTTATATCAACCTTAAATATACACACTAGACTTCGTACTCACTCTCATTGCCCTAGCCAGTTGGGCCCAGTGTCGCTCTCGCATGGCAGGGTTCTGCAGCTCGGCTACAGCACGTAACGCACCCAGCAGATCTTTCAGCTTAAGTTCCAGATCGACGTACACGTTCCAGCCCCGGGCCTCCTTATCCAGGGTCTGCATTTCCTATTCAAAACTGTGTCGGTTAGTAAAGTCTCCCAAAGCATGTTCCAGTCCTGATCCTGGAATAATACAGTCGTTTATTTACTGATGTATGTGTGAGCTTGTTTGGTGTAGCGCTGCTGTTAGCACCAGGGTTCTAATCTTGTATTAGGCTGAAAAATACAGAAAATGCATGGTGTTACATGAGGCTAACGATGGTGGGGACACACGACAGTGCACCCTCAATGCAGGTCCCAAACCTGAATAAATAAGAGGGTTGTGTCAGGAACAAAAATAACATCAATATGCAGGTAAACGATGGTGGTGATGCCTTAGAAATCATTCATGTGTTCATTCATTTACTTGTAACTGCTTTATCCTGGTCAGGGTTCCGGGTGGTCTGTTACCACCTTCAAAGAAGGCAGGATTACATTGTGGACACTGTGCCAATCCATCATTCACTCATGCATTCAATTTATACAGTGCCCATTTAGCATATTCAATCCATCTGCTGGTATGCTTTTGGAGTTTTGGGGAAGGGGGGGGGGGGGTCAATGATTCCATAATTAGATGAATAAAATTGAAGTAAACCCTAATCATGAATTGAACATTGGGAGGTACCAAATATGCCAAGGTGGATTTTATACAGTGGATTTTACCATCCCCAATATATACTGTGATTACGGCCTTGGTACAGATGATCACATGGTACACTCACGAGGTGCTATAGATCAGATCTCACTCAAATCTTTTAAAATAAGCTGTTAACCAAGACTGGAAAAAGTCTTTATTAAACTTTAATACAAATTATTATGCTAGTGGATGTAATTTTTAATATTGTGCAGATAATACTCATGCAGACGCTCTTACTCTGGCAAACCTCCTCAGTTCGGCATCCATCTGATCCACTTTAATCTCCCTCCACTGTGTTACTTTCCAGTCTGCTATACTACTCTGTGAACATAAAACACACACAATACTTACGTCAAGTTTCATCTGATTACTAACTAAAGTTCCGTTCTGTCATGGTTCTGTTCTGGTGGCGGGAAGGTAAGATGTGACACAACAAGTTGTTTTTTCTTAGTGTATCTAAACTGTATTACAAGCACAGAATGTGTAGAATATATTCCGGGAAATGCAGGACGGGTTACATTCTCCCGCACGACAGACAAAACACAGCATGAAAACAGTGGGGTTGCGAAAAGGAATCTGAGTGTCCGTTTGATTTTTACGGTTGTGTGCAAACCGTAAGTCATATAAAATCATCAAATTTAACATTTCTACACATGGAAGTGAATGGGACGATCCGCTATTGGTACTGATCAGCATGAGAGTACAAATGTGTAGAATGAAAGGCATCCAAATAGTATGTAACTAGGCCTACAAGGAGGATAAAACCAGGGCACAAACATAAAACACTAAAATACACAAATATCAGCACAATTTCAGTTAAATAAATTCTAATTACCGCATGTTTATGTACAACGATGTTTTTATTTTCCTACTGTATTTTAGTTTGAGAGACTAGACAACGTACTGGATTCTAATTAAGATTCTTCAGCACCAGTAACACCAGTAACACCAGTGTAATGAATGTTCATAAATAACCTGGGCACACAGCAGCAGGTCCCAGAGCTGCTTCAGCACACAGAGCTCTCTCCGACACGACCTGAGCTGCCTGAAATCCAGGCTGCTCACTTCAAACAGCTTACACGACTCCTGCAGCCCCGCCAGCTCCTGCTCCAGTCTCACCAGCTCACCGTGGCACTACAGGAACCAGCACACAGGACGCTCGTTACGGTCAGTACAAAAAAAATACATTAAATAAAATAAAGAAGACAAAGTAAAGTACCTTATCCAGTTGAGAATAAGGGCTTTCTGCACTGCACTGGAGAGGAGCTTCGGTTTTAAACTTCTTTTCGAACTCATTTAGTTTTCTCTACGAAATAAACAAGAATAATTACAATGCGACACACACGAGCCATGATCATTTTATTACCCCTTTAGAGTCTAAGGCTAGAAGACCGTCCACATCAGTAGCACCTTCATACACATGCAAATCAGCGCTGGCACTAATGCACCCCCACGGCATTTCCACTGCCCTTCACTTAGAGCTTCAGGTTGCATTTCTTGAAGCAACGGCGGACTGTGTGAAGTGCTGATGGTTATCCAAAGTACTCCTGAGTCCATGTGATTATATTTATCACAGCAGCGTGACAATTTCTCATGCAATGTTGTCAGAGAGGCCTGCCCTACACCGATGGAGAATCATTAACCACTAGGTAGCCGTAGCAGAAGATTGCCGTAATCAGAAGTTTGCCGGTTCAAGCCCCTCCGATTTACAGTACTGTAAAATGTAAACGTGATGTTTAAAAGAATCACAATGATTCACAATTTTGCATTAGGATTTTTGGAATATATACATCGCATTAATTAACTTTAAACATGCGTCACCGTGGCAATTTGCGCTGCTTTAACACAGCAATATTGTGTTTATACTGTATAGCAATAACACGGGTCATCTTCCAGTTTGCGCTCATGAGTTAGAAATTACTCAAGCTCAGACCTGGACATTGTACGGCCACATCCAGCCCGCGATCCAACCCCAATCGGTCCGCGTGAAGTCAGTGGCAATTAAAAATCAGACGTAAATAAATGTACATCACACATGCCATGTAACAGGATTGTTTTTATTTTGACGGTAGCGCTATTTCTTTACATTTCCAAAAGTTTGGATTAACGTGTGTGCGAGACGAGTGTATCCAGCTTTACCGTAATGTGTCGGCGAACAGAACTGAGCACGACTGACAGAGACATGGCATGTCAAGTGGCACAAACATAGCCCAATAAAAATCATTTGATAATAATTTAATATAATTATTTAATAATAATTTTTTTAATCGCGATTACAATTTTAACGCATCGATTAACGACAGCCCTAGACTATATATATATATATATATATATACAAATTCCCAATTGCATTACGCTTCCTCACTACTGATGTCGATCCCCGCCCTGATTGAAGAGACACCTGTGCAGAGTTCATATGCAGATCAGCCTTGTGTACGGAGAGCCACACCCTGATCAACGCATCATCCCTCATCTCTGTGCAGGCCCCAACAATCAGCCAGCAGAGGTCGTCATTGCCACCTGCCCTGAATGTACAACAAGCCAATCGCTGTTCATGTAGCCGCCCAGCCTGCTGGATGGCAGAGCCGAGTTTCAGAGCGACTCGTCTGACATGTTAGCTCTGGTTTGTTCGTTTTTTTACCGCTGCACCACCTAAGCAAAATACAAGCAAGTAACACAGATCGTCATCTTTATTGCATTTTATAAAATGGTCCAACTGTTTTTCAGGAAAGAGGTTTGGGAATTTTGTAAATGATTCACAAGGGAAGGAAACGGCGGCCAGAGGATCGGCATGTCATGAAATTTCCAGTTCTGTGGGTTTATTAGCAATCTGAATCTGCATAAAGTGTCGTCACGTCATCATGCCTGAAAGATTTAAACTTACTTATGTATGAGCATGCACAAAATCATTTTAATTGCACTCAAATTACGACAGAAACAGGACCACAAACCTCAAAGACCCCATACTTCTTACGGATGATTGCCACCTCTGCATTCTGGAGAGGAGCGACCTCGTGTTTCACAGACCAGGCCAGCTTCTTAATGCTGTTCCATCTTTCGGGCAACTCCTGAGTACAACATGATGTAAAACATGATGAAAAATTTACACCCAAGAGTAGCAACATCTCTTACAAGTACTGTTAGACAATCCAGGGTGTCTGGAGGCCACCTGAAGGTAAACGTTAGGGTTTTTTTATGTTATAAACCCACTTTAATTACAATTCAAAAGTTATTATTATATAGTATACCAAAACACAAGAAGGGCACTGCAATGGTAAGGCAACGCTCACTAGTGCTGTTAACATCTGGAGGATCCAGAGTTTCAATCTGTGGATACCCAGACAACTGGAAAATGTCTGAGGAAGGGCGATGGCCAAAAACAGTCTAGCCTTTGTACTTGCCAGTGCCCTCTCAGCACCAGTCCCAAGCCTGGATAAAGATAGGAGGGGCATACGCTGTGTGCGGACCAAATCCACTGTGGCGACAGTAGAAAATTCGATTATAAGGGTTGGATTTCCCCATTTGTGATATATTTTACCAATTTTTATAAAGGAAATTGGAGGAAAATGCATAAAAAAGACTATGAAGATCATTCCTCATTCCTACCTCCAGCTGTGTGCAGATGTGCCCCGGGAGCGTCTCTCCGTACTGCTCGAGCAAGCCGACCACGGCCGTGAGCGGTTCGAACGTCCGGTCTGTACTGGGTTGCCTGGATCTGACAGCCAGCAGGCAGCCCATCACCGTCACCAGTGCCTGATAGTCTCCGCTCGTCACCGGCTCTCTCAGCCCCGAGTCTACTCTCAGGATAAACTCCTCAAGCTCCCTGATACTGGAATATCAGAACACAATGAAGTGTCAGAGGAAGTTGTTAGACCATATTAACATGGTTATTTCACGAATGCTCCTTTTGGGTAGGGGGTAAACATGTCAGGGTCTTGTTCACAAGAGATAGGAAGACGGATCTGTATGTTAGATGGTCAAGAGGAAGCCATAAAACAAATCTCAATCAATCTACCTCCCCACCCTTACGTCTGGTTTTCTTCGATGGATTGCTGGACACTCTGTCCATGATCAGGTGAGAAGCTCAGAAAGGAGACAGTTGAGGTGATTTGGGCATCTGATAATGACACCAGGCATGACACCTAGGACCCGTTGGGGGGATTATGTGTCCAGGCTGGCCTGGGATTTCCACCAGAGGAGCTGGTGAAAGCTGTGACAGACAGAGACGCCTGGGTTTCTTTGCTTGCCCTGATTTACATTTATATTTACATTTTCAGGATTCAGCAGATGCTCTTACCCAGAGCGACTTACAGAAGAGCTTCATCAGTAAACATTTCCCTACCCTAGAGTCCAAGGATGCAATTCTGCTGTAACTTTTTAAATATGATGCTATAGAAGGTTAGTAAGTGCTGATTAGTTCTCAGCTGAAGTGCTTAATAAAGACGTGATAAGGATCTTTAATCATCTTTTAAAGACAGCGAGAGACTCAGATGTTTAATCACACAGGGGGAGTTTGTTCCACCACTTGGATGCTGGAACAGAGAAGATCCTTGATGCTGGTCTTCCTTGAGTCCTGGGTGGAGGATCAAGCCGAGCGAGACTAGTGGCTTAGAGGTTGCGTGGTACAGAGCCGGGTTTATTAGACCTCAAAGGTAGTTGAATGAGTTGCAGGGGTTTAAGTCCTTGCTTTTTAAGTCCTTGATGCTTGCTCTGGCTGCACTCTTTATTTCTAAAATATAGAGCTCAATCAGCAGACACTGAGCTCTTTTGGACAATAGATCGGTTGGAGGGGCGCAGAAGTATAGAATTATATAAATTAGACACCCAGCTAAGGGATTTCTCCACTAGCTGTCGGACTGAACTCAGGCACAGTTATCAGGACTACCATGGCTCCTAATCACTACACTATGGGGGCTCCTGCCAGGAGGGGGTTGCAGCAGTCCAGCCAAGAGATTACAAGTAACCGGACAAGAATCTGATGCCTCCACAACTCTGAAACTGATTAGTAAAAATGATGATGATGAAAAATTAAATAAAACTGGTGGGTTTATCTTACTTTTGTGTCACATGTGAGATCAGGTGCTCCTTGAACATCCAGCTCCATTTTTTAATAGTGTTCAGAAGTTTGGTTTTGAATGGACGCGTATCCACCCTGAACCAGCCATCCAACACTCGCCAATCCTCCAGTCTGCTAACCTGTACGTACAGTTCTTCATAATAGTCGATCTAGATAACATAAGGAAAGAGGAATTAGCAGTGGAACATGTATGTTATATATACGTATATATATATATACATGTTTAGAACATGTGTTTGTTTTTTACCTGCTCTTTGAATTTGTCACTGGTGGGTGGATTCTCGGGTAAATCGATACCGTCTCCGTACGACTCCACGTACTCGGTGGTGAGAGGCTGACCGTACAGGAGAAACTGCCTGAGGTACTCCGCCCGGTCGTCCAGCCAGAGATGAGCGTAGTGCTCGAACGAGCCCTGATACTGGCGGGCTTTCTTGATGACTTCATTCACTCGCTCCATCACTTCCTGCTGCAGGTCTAACAGGTCTAACGTATCTTCCATGTCGACCTGACCAAGAGTTTTGAAAACGTTCTCTCATTTAAGGATGAATATAAAGTGGATTCAGAGCCCTTGACTGTTTTGCCCACTTTGTTAAACTTGAACCTTCCTGCGGTTCCCCGAGCAAGAAAGGCCTGGGTTTATGAGAGAACCTGGACAGACAACCATCTCTGCACCACTCCATACCGGGGTGCTTCTCAGCAGTAGGGACAGTGAGACTGGTAAGAATCAGGAGACGGATAAGTGTAGCCAAATACAGGAACGTGCACACTCAAATGAGAGGATTACCCGAAGCATACAGCCAAAACAACACTGTTGTGGCCTTGGGGTGAGTCTCTAAATGCCCTTAAATGTCCTTAAAGTGGCCCAGCCAAAGTCTACACTTAAACCCCATCAAATATCTGTGGAGAAACCTAAAGATAGATGGCAGTTCACAGATTCTCACCATCCAATATGATGACGAACGGGATAAACTGCTCAAATCCAGGTATGCAAAGATTGTAGAAGCATATCAGAAGACTTAACGAGCTTCTACCTCTAAGTACTGAATAAAGGGTGTGAATACTTTTGGAAATAGGGGTGTTGTTTTTGAAGGATTTTGTGAAAGCTCTAAATATGATTTCACTTCATCATTACAGGTGATAAAATGTAGATTTATAAGTAAACACAACAATTATATCCATTCACAACTCAAGGTTTTAATAAGTCAAGGGATCTGAATCCGGCACCGTTTCATTCTTCTGATTCTTATCATTTCATTTTACCTGGTAGTCCTTCATGTCCAGGTGAGGCGCCACCCTTTTAACCTGAGCAGACATCTTCAACACGTCCTTCATTAGTCCCTCCAGTAGCTCATACAGACCGTCTCCTGCACTGATATTCAGAGAGGGTCTGAAGATGATCTCAGAGCCGCTGAGCACCATGTGAGCCTCGAACAGCGGCGCCTGCTTTAGTGACCCGTCCGTATCGTTAACGAAGAACTCCAGCGAGCGAGAGACGGCGTTAAATAAGCCCTCCACTACCATCTCATCCACGTATTCCACGTACTTCTTCCACGCTTGTGAATCGGCGTTCGCCTGATAGAGGTTTTTGTTCTCCTGTGGACAGTAATCGAACAAGGATGATAAACATTGCACTGATAAAGGCTGGTGTACTGTGACACCAAAGGAGATCATTCGTCTGCGAATCTGATTTGGCAGTTTCTATTTAGGTCACCCTTCCTGATGCAACCCTCCTGTTCATCCGGGCTTGGGACTGGCACCGAGGGCACACTGGTATGTGTGTCCAATAACTAGTTTCCCATAACACCATGCACCTTTTGCACTTGTTAGCCCAGCCTGGGATTCGAACCCCCCGGAACTCAGGCACTGGCGTTTCCAGCAGACTTTTACCACTACGCAGTATATATACACTATATTGCCAGAAGTATTCGCTCGTCCGCCTTCACACGCACATGAACCTGAGTGACTCCCATTCTTAATCCATAGGGTTTAATATGATGTCGGTCCATCCTTTGCAGCTACAACAGCTTCAACTCTTCTGGGAAGGCTTTCCACAAGGTTTAGGAGTGTGTTTATGGGAATTTTTGCCTGCAGTGATCGACTCTGCAGAAAGTTGGTGACCTCTGCGCACTATGCCCCTCAGCATCCGCTGACCCGCCCTGTCATGTTACGTGGTAACACTTGGTGGCTGAGTCGCTGTCGTTCCCCGTGGAAGTGATTGGAACACCTGAATTCAGTGATCTGGATGGGTGAGTGAATACTTTTGGTAATATAGTGTATAACATAGTCAATAATTCAGTCCCACTAACCACTTAACCCCTAAATAGGGTCCCAGTTCTACTGTACAACATTGGGCGCAAGGTCATGTCGAGGTGCCAGTCTATTGCAGAAAAAGTGGCAGTGAAACAGAACAAAATGAAAATAGAAATGAGTGTTTATGAGTGTTAGCACTTGGCTGTCGTGTTTTATGTCTCACTGAATCATATTACACTGCACGTGGAGCATGAAAGAGGCGCTGCTGAACCCTAATTTATTTGCTAATCTTCAGAGGCTCATACATCTCCTCAAACGTCCTTAATTCCTGAAATCATCAGCCTTAAATCACAAAGTGTACACACACACACACACACACACACACTACCTGCAACAGGCTGTGTACGGTCTCTCCATCGTTCCTCAGGCTGCTGTACTTCTTCCCCACTCTTGCCGCTCTGTCCTCCAGCATTAACAGCGCCTCTTTCTTACCGTCCTTCCTGCAGAACACGGGTTGCTTGCTCCAGCTCTTCATGAGCTCCTGGACGGTCTCGATGTTGTCTCTGGATTTTTGAAGCCTGCGCTCCATTTTGAAGACCGTGTCCTTCAGGTGACAGACATAGCCCCAGCAGCTCTTGTCCTGCCACGTCAGGTCGGTCTCCGCCCGGTACAGCTGCAGGTCGATGGCCTCCAGCTCCGTCTTCATGAGCAGGGCTTCCACGTCCGCCGCCGTCTGCCTGACCTTGTTATACCACTGAACCAGCAGCTGTAAGCTCCGTACGCCCTGAGTGGACATTAAATAGAAGGTAACTCACTGAAACTGAGTGCTAACTCAAGTGTCTTGTTTAGCTGTTAAGAATAATACAGGCTTCCTTTAGTCTTGGGTTTTGAAAAATTTACTTTTATAACATTAAAGTGTCTCAGCGGTCAAGCACACTAGCAAACCAGAGCCAACATCTCAAGCTCGTGAGTTTGAATATATAAGATAAGATACGACAGCCTTTTAATATCCCACAGGGAGGAATCTGCAATATTACAGCAGCTTTTAAGAATACAGAGATATAAAATGTGTATACATATATTAAAAAATAATATAAAGACTGTTTTTAAAAGGTATTGCACATTAGTGTAGTACAGTGATCACATTGAAGGAGGTATTAATCACATATGGACAATGATTGGCTTGTCTAAGGGTGGGAGATTGCTGCAGTTACGACCCCTGCTGGCTAATTAATGAATGCAGATCGTTTGTGACTCTATCGGAGGGGACGTGTGCTAGCCACTGCCTGCTCTACTTGGGCCAAAATGCAATCAGGTAATGGGCTACAACTAGATTGGAGGAGAAGGGGGTGCAAAACGTATGTGTTTATTATATAATAACGTCCATAAATATATATGAATACGGTCAAAGGAATCATGAGGATCATACAAACCATGAGGAACTCGTCCTTCCGGTCGTACACTTCCATAGCAGCACAAGGGATGTCGGTCTGCTCCAACATCTGAACGTGTTTGACGTCCCTCAGCACAGCTAACAGCTAAAATCATCGTTTTTGAGAGAAATATTGATTAAATTAACATTAATAAAGAATTTCCGTGTTAACGACTGTACAGTGGTACCTCTAGATACGAGCCCAGATCCAAGATACGAGCCGGGCTGGAGCTTCGGGGACGCTACCGCTAGTTTGCGCGTCGGCGCAAGGGAGCCGTTTCAAAGGAATTTCCCAACTACTACTACTACTAGTACAGTACTCGCTCCCACAATCCTCGCTCCCACAATCCTCTAGCATCCCCTCATCCCGTTCTTCTCATGGGTCCCAAGAAAGTAAGTGCAAGTGACAATGGCGAGAAGAAGAAGAAGATGATGTCGATTGAGTTAAAGCAAGAGATAATAGAAAAGCATGAGCAAGGCGTGCTTCTTATAATAATACTGATTATTACGTATTTTATACATTTTTCTTTTATTTATTTATTTTGTTATGTTTTATATGTTTATACATGTGTTTTTCTTAATTAAAAACGTGTATTTTTTCATAATTTACGATATTTTGGGGACTTGTCAGAGGGCTGGAACGGATTAATTCTATTTCCTTTATTTTAAATGGGGAAAATTAGTTCGAGATACGAGCTGCTCTACTTACGAGCTCGGCTCTGGAACGAATTAAACTCGTACCTAGAGGTACCACTGTATTACACTGTCGAGTCACATTATTATGACCACTACCGAGCTGGTCTGGTGGGTATATAAGGTGTTATAGACACTCTTAACCGATTTGGTTATGAATCCATCCTTGCAAATGAGCACACCCATACATGCTGATTATCTTCTCTGGGGCGGACGGGATCCTCCAGCGAGACGATGCGACACGTCACACGGCTAGACTGTCCCACGTTGGTTGGAAGAGCATGAGCGAGACTTCCAAGTACTACCCTGCCCCCTTAATTCCCCAGACTTGAACCCAGTTGAGCATCTGTGGGGGGACCTGGATGGTGATGTTGGCTCTATGGATCCTCCAGCAGCTGTGGGATGCACGGCAGTCCGCATGGCTCCAGATACCTGTGACGACCTACCAGGACCTTATTGATTCACTCCCACGCCACTTACTGTGGATATTAACTGGTGCTCAGAATAATGGGACTCGACAATGTATTATGTACGATATAAACACCGTATTACTATTTATTACCTCTTGATTGAAGTTGACTGACAGAAAACCAGAACTTAAATCCCTTCTAATGAGAGGCTGGTCAAGGTTGGTCTGACAGACCTGCTTAACGTTACAGCACCAATGTGAATACACCTCCATCTCATACTCGTTCAGTACAGTGGACACCTCCACGTATTTATCACACACCTCGTCCATATCCGCTCCTTCCACAGTCCTAATAAGATAAACATGATACAGCAGTTTATTAGTAATTATGATAAACACATTTCTAAAACCAGAAATGTTTGTGATTGGAAGACTTACACGCCGAGAATCAGTCTGAAATCCTGCCAGGGTGTTTGTACCCTGTTCCTAAGCATCCGGATCCCTTTCAGAGCAGCCGACATTTCAGGCAGGTTCTTACTCGATACAGCTTTGCCGCTCTTCCTCTGATGAACACAAAACTGCTTTTATCAGCTTTACACCTTCACACAGTCCCATCTGAATCTGTTGTTGAGTAAATTTCATGTAACGTGAGCTATCGAGCTGATATTTCTGAGAAGATGTGGGTACCTGGTCTCGTTGAGTCTCGAGCAGGGTCCTACATGTTTGCAGCTCGGCACCGAACAGCTGTATGAGCTTCGGGAGGTACGGGCTGAATGTTTCCTTGATGATTTCCCTCTCCAGGAACGATCTGAACACAGCTAAGAGCTATACACAGAACATTTACTAAACATGATATGTAATTAAAAAAAAAATGTATGTAGTTCTCAGTGATCTGACTTACTTTACAAATAGATTCCAGTCCTGAACAGTCTTTATACGCCAGGCACAGGATGTTTCCAAGCCGCCGATCATAGTCGCCAACCTTGTCTTTGAAATGTAAGTAGTCCTCCTCAAACTCCTAAAATTAAAATCGGGACTATATTAAATGTTGGGCCGATGGTAGTTACTCAAGTCCACATGCTAAATGCAGCAGATATGATCATGCATAAAGACCTGAGTGACCTTGATATGGGTCAATTCTGATTGGTCGAACAGCTGGGTTAAACCATGAATTGCAGACAGCTTGTTTGGCAGCCAAGACTCATTGATACCAGAGCACATATGGACCAGATCATTTTAATCCTAGTGATACCATAGGACTCCTTCTGATGTCTAGTGGAGTCCATGTCTGGGCAGGTGAGACCTGTTCTGACAGCAAATGAGGTAGGTGGTCCTAATGTTTTGGCTCATATTTGCTAAATTAAAACTACAGCTTTTAACACAGTGTTCATTGGTTCATTGGGACAGTGGGAGCCAAGTGGGTAGAGCTTTGGGCTATCAACCGGAAGATTGGCGGGTCAGATCCAGGCTCTGCTATGCAGCCACTGTTGGGTCCTTGAGCGAGGCCCTTAACCCTGTCTGCTCCAGGGGCGCCGTACGATGGCTGACCCTGCGCTCTGACCCCAGCTTCCAAACAAGCCGGGATATGCGAAGAAAGAATTTCATTGTACTGTATATGTATATATGACAAATAAAGTATTTCTATTTCTTTCTATTTCTATTTATTTTTTAAAAAGAATACCTTAGAGGACAGATCTAAAGGATCACAATCACTGCCCAGGATCTCTTGGCAGAGGTGCTGAAACTCCGCGTACAGCAGATAGACCTGCTCAGTGTGCATTCTTCCCTTGATTCCTCCAAAGATGACCTTCTCTAGCTTTTGGAACTCGTTCATGGTGAGGAAAATGTCCTGAAATGCACACAATGTATAAGTTTAACACTTTAAACCTCATATAAATATATTTAACCCAGTAAAGCAGCGACTTTTACCTCTAACAGCAGCACTCGATCGAAGAAGCGGTCGTATCGAGTAAAGACCAGGGCATTAGGGAAGTCCCAGCATTTGCGTGCGCCTCTGGAGCGAGCCCAAGCAGCTACCTTCTCTCTGTAGGTGCGGAACGTCTCTTTAAAACACCCGAGGAGCCTCACGACAGTCTGAAGCTTATCCAGAGTTTCATCCGTGTCTCCTTTCATCAGCTCTTTTCCACACAGGTATGAGGTGGCCTGGTTAGAACAAGAAACCTTTATAGTATCATCCGCTTCATCCATGTCAGATTGAGACATGATAATGCAAAGAACAGATCACAAACTGTCAGGTAATACTCAGACAAGGAAGAGTCTCCCTATCACAGACCCACAACGAGCCTGAATGAATTTGCAATGGAGGTGCACTCACCAAGCAGTTTATTAGGAACACTTTAGTAATACTGGGTACGTCTGCCATGTCTTATAGGTGTTCTAGATTCAGATTTGATGACTGGAAAGGCCAGTGAGGAACATTCAGCTCATTGTCATGTTCATAAAACCAGTTTGAGACCATTTTTGCTTTGGGACATAGTGAATTATTCACTGATATATAAATTTTCTGCTTATCATAACTGATAATCTGATTTACTATAGACTCTCTGTCAGCTCAAATCAGTCTGGCTGGTCTACACTGACCTTTCTGGTGACAGGCATACAGGATGTTTTTTTGTTTACTGCACCATTCTGAGTAAATTCTAGATACTGTTGGTTGTGAAAATTGCCCGTCTGGCACCAGTGTATATGTGTTCCTAATAAAAAGCCTGGTAAGTGTATACTGAATTACAATAAAAGAGAAGTAATTGAATACTTGTTTCCCGTTACTCTGTGTACCGTATATGAAGTCTTACTAGGTAATAATAAGCAGCAACACCACTACATGCCACACGCACTTAAAGCTAAACCATCATCATCAATACCTGCTGAATGAGAAGGTTGCACAGCGCCTGTAGCAGCACTACGATGCGAGCAGGCGTGCGGTAGGACGCGCAGTGGGTCCAAACCAAGAAGACGAGATGAAAGAGCGGTGGGATTGATGCAGAGTGGGTGGAGAACGCCCCCTTCTCTAAATGACACAGGAGAGGCTGAAGCTGCTGCAGGTGAAGATCCACGTCCCTCGCTTCCTGTAGGGCTTCGGATCCAAAACGACAAAAAAAAAAACTTTGTCAGTAATGCAGAATGTCCTTTAGGTGTAAAACATTGTAATTATGCTCAGTGAGGCTTTTATAAAAGAAAATGATTCTACGCATATACAAATAGGTGAAAAAATTAGTTACCATAATGGACATTCTCTGTCAGAGCTTTGAAAGATGGATAATAGCTGCTATCTGCCACCTCCAGGATTCTTACCAGTTTCTCAACAGAGGGACTGTGCAGCTAAAACAAAACACGTACAGTTACATAAATACGCCCGTTAATGCTGAACATGAGTAACGATCTTAGAATACTCATAACTAGACAAACCTGCTCATTAATGAACTGGATGTTATTTCTTCGTGACCTCCAGAAGTCCAGTTCAGCGTTCGGTCCCGGGTTCAGCCCCTTCAAGATGAGCTCGGCAGAATCTTCTTTTAGGACTTTTTGTATCAGATGGGCCCAGTTAATGACCATGGATTCTACAACGTGCATCACTGTCCTCCAGTCATGGCAGCCCTGACTGAGTTGTGAAATGAAAGTGAGACGTTAATACTTGCCTTTATTTAGAAAAAAAAAACATACAGAACATAGTGTATTCAATTCAATTTATTGTCATTCACAGTGTGAACGCACAATGTAAATGAAAAAGAGCGTGTGGTTTCACCTCAACACAGATACAAATATCATAAAATAATATAAGATAATAATGCAGCGTTTGCACACACAGTTAATATTTAATATTTAAAGCTACAATGTAAATTTACTTAAGAGTGCAAAGATTTTTATTTTTTAGAGTGTAAATAATTTTTTGTGATTACTACTACTGTCTTTTCTCTACTGCTGCAACTCTATTGGAGAGATGCCATTCGAAATTTCATTGTACCTGAGTATAGTGACAATAAAGATTCTATTCTATTCTAATATGCAATGTGATGTGCAAATAGCAAATAATAAATGGAATTAGATACAGATAAATAATAAACAGAACGTAGTCTATAATAGTGCAAGACGTATTAATGTGAGGATCATGGGGAGAGAGTGGGGTAATCCCAGTGGAGTCTTTGGAATGTGTTGAGTGTTCAGGGTAACCAGTGGTGAGTAGCACGGTTTAGGTGTATAACAGCTTGGTGAAAGAAGCTGTTCCTAAGCCTGGTTGTCTCCTATAGCGTCTCCCAGAGGGCAAAAGGGAAAACAGTCCGTAGTTGGGATGTGTGGCAGGCACTGTTTATTATAAATGTCATTTATGGCAGGAAGCAGTGTACCGATAATATGTTGGACTGCCTTGACAATTCTCTGTAAGGCATTCTGGTCCGCCGATGTGCAATTACTGTGCCATACTGAGATGCAGCCAGTCAGGATGCTTTCAGTGGTACAGTGACAGAAGTTAGCAAGTATTTTTGGTGATAGTTGGACCTCTATTGGACAGTTGTTCTTATATTTAGAGTGTTTAGAAGACGCTTTAACACAGAGCGATTGAGCGTTACAGGCCCTGTGAAACACCACTATAATAAATCAAAGAAGAAAATGCAAGCTACACCAATGCAGCTGCATCAGCAGGCACAAATTCCCACAGACACACATTAAAATATTGCGGAAAAACACTTCCTAAAAAGACTGAAGGAAGTTACCCCACTGACTCTATAATAATGCTGCATATTAATTGTTTTGAAAAGGCATTTCAGATAAGCTCATGGTCAGGTGACCACATACTTTTGGCCATATAGTTTATATTTATGTAAATAAAATCTTACAGCCTCTGTACGGACGTTTCTGGACAGACGGCGGTTCTCTCAGTCAAAGCTGGAACAGGAAGAACAGTCTTTCCACAGACTTGTCCTTTCACCACAGAGACCTTGGTTGATAAATTCTCAACATGTTGCGTTACGTCCTGGGATATGACGCTCGGCCACATATGATGATTCTTCTTGTTTGACAGCAGTGGCAGGCAGACCTTAAAAACATTGATGCATGAGCTATAGATCGTCCTGTGTGATACCACGAAGATAAATATGACAATAATTGCTAAGCGCAGAAGTTTGCTTCCCTTTTGTCATTAGAAATGTACAGGGTTAAACAAAAGAAAGTAAACTCCTTCACATCTATTATTTCTTACACTGCTCAGGGGTCCTTGGTTTTCTGCTCCCTTCACACCCCTTCATATGTTGTGTTCTCAATGGCAACCCGTCAATCCAGGTTTATAGGTAGTCATGGCAACACAATAGCATAGTGTGTAGAATCGTCGATTCCCTGATTGCCAGGCAGCCAAGGTCCTTTCTGTGTGGAGTTTGCATGTTCTCCCTGTGTTTGTATGGGTTTCCTCCCACAAGCACAAAGATGTGCAGTCAGGGTAATTGGATATACTAGAAAATACCCTGTGAGTGTGTGTGTGTGTGTTTGCCCTAAACTGGCGACCAGTTTGGGGGTTTTTCTGCCTCTTGCCCAATGAATCAGACCCATCATGTCCCTGACCAGAATGAAGCAGTGGTAAAATAGAGAATAAATAAATGAATGAATGAATGAATGAACTAATCTTGTGTAAGAAAATAAAAACAAGTCTAAGATTTCTTAATTTCCTTGAACATTTATTTAACTGCTACAAGTACAAGGAAAGCTGATGGAACACATGGGTAAACACGCCTCTGTCCCAACTTTTTTTGAAGTGTGTTGCATGCATCAAATTTTAAATTGGCTCATATAGTATTTACAAATTACAAATAAAGTTGATCAGTGAAACGTTAGAAATGTTTATCAGTTAAATAAATATTCAATAGAATGATCACATCTTTTACTAAACATCCCAACTCTTCTTGAAATGGGGTTCGTTTGTTCTCAGTACAGGGAAATGCGTGCAAAATCTTTCTTTTATAGACTAAAGCTGCAGTAACCAACATCAGTTATATTTCACAGCTAGAATTGTGCATTAGAAGTAAGTTACCTTGTCCACACTGTTTGACAGCTGATGAAGTAGGGATGGTGACAGCACCCCAAAAAGCAGAACGTGATGGCAGTTCTCATCAAGGATTGGAACATTTGAATTCTTAAGAACGTATAACCTCTTGCAGCTAGATAGAGAAGAGACCTGGTGCACACACAAAATAAACCAAAAAGCTATATGAAACATATCCCTGTTCATATTTTTCTTTGGGCTGGGTCCTGTTACCTCTGGCGTTAAGCTGATGTTAAGCCGGTGCTGCTTTGCTTTCACATGACCTGGACAGCTCATACTCATAACTAATAGATTCTGCTCTCTATCAAAACATCCTAAAGGATTCTGTACGCTATCAGTTTGTGACCCAAAGCTCAAGCGCAGTTAGGTTGATCCAGTGCACACGAGCAAGTCCACCACTGAATGGCTCAAAATAAACAAAACAAAACAAAGGTTTTACAGCATCCGAGTCAAAGTGCTGACTTGACTCCCATTAAGATGCAGACGCAAGACCGTAAACCGGCAGTTTAGTCCCAAAAGACCTCCGACGTAGCCGAAAAAAGATAGGCTTTTTTCACGGGGGTAATATAGGTTTTGAATACATCTATTTCTTTAATGAATGTAATATCCCAGCTTGTTTGGAAGCCGGGGTCAGAACGCAGGGTCAGCTATTGTACGGCGCCCCTGGAGCAGACGGGGTTAAGGGCCTTGTTTAAAATAGCAAAGGCTGGATTTGAACCAACAATAAAGCTCTACCCATTAAAAGCTGACTTTTGTGTTTACTCAGGTTCAATTTACATTCACGTTTTCGGCATTTAGCAGATACTTTTATCCAAAGTGACTTACAGTATGCACTCTAAGCAACTGAGGGTTAAAGGGCCTTGCTCAAGGGCCCAACAGTGGCAACCTGGAAGTGGTGGGGTTTGAACCAGCAACCTTCTGCTTTGTATGGTGTATGTACGTATTTGTTTTGATTATTTGTCTTATGTAAAGCGTCTTTGAGTATCTTGAAAAGCGCTATATAAATAAAATGTATTATTATTATTATTACTAGACCAGTACTTTAACCACTAGGCTACAACCGTCCTAGGGGACGAATAGCTGCTCTAAATCAAACCTAGGAGTGAGTGAGTGAGTGCTGGAATGCTGTCCTTGTACCCACTGCAACCCTGACCAAGATTAATCCAATAGTAAAAATGAAAGTAACTACCAGGGTTTTACACACTGAAGGTCTGTATGAACTTTTACTCTCAGTTCAGGATCAAACAAACCAGGGTGAGATTTAATCCCACCAACTGTCTCGGCTTTAGGATATAAAAAAGCTTCCTATATTTCTTATATATACTGTACAGTGGGAACTAGTGCTGGGTGGTATGACGGTACATCTTTGGTTCCTCATACTGAATGGATTTTTCATATACCGCCATATTGTAACAGAGTTAATACAACAGCTGTAGCTTCATACTGTTCGCCGCTAAAAGCAATATCGAGCGCCGTGCAGATTCGATACAGCTCACGAGCTAGCCAGGTAGCGTAAGCATGACAGTGTTAACAGATGAGAGAGGTTTCCTCAATATGGTGAAAAAAATAAACAAAAACAGATGGAGGATGAAGAGAGGAAGACCAAATACGCACCGGAAGAACCTGCCAAAGAAATGAGACAAACACTATATACTGCACGGTTTATAGTCTCTATAAACACGATATACTGCACGGTCTGTCGAGCCACGGCTTTTACAAACAACGACATTACGAACGCAGTAACGATCCACATATCTGAGGACACGATTCCTCTATAGACAGTCCAGAAAGAAGCTTTCAGAGCGATAATTAAAACTCTGGATTCCAGGTTTGTCTTACCAACATTATAAGTGAACTGGAATCAAAGATATTTAAAGTCGTCCACTTTTCTTCAACAGACCTGTGGTCAAGTCGTACAGTGGAGTTTGCAAACGTGGTTTTATTAGTTAAAGGGAGAGCTAAGAGTAATTGTATAATACTTAAATATTAAATAAACAATAACAATTGTATTTATTTCACCTGTTTCTCGAGTCCTGATTCCATCACATATTGTGTCATATGTACTTATGACGGTAAACCATCAGAATCTTAAAAAATACCGTGATACAAATATTTGGTCATACCGCCCAGCCCTATGGGAACCGATTCTATCACCACAGGCCGAACTCACCTCCCACGAAGCACCGAGGACCGTGGACGAGGCTGAAGTGAAGAACAGCGGATTAACCCGCGTTTCAAAGTAGTCAGAAAGGAGCCGCTGGTTCTCCTCAGCTGTAACGAACTTGTTCCAACATTCGGGTTTGATTTTCAACATTTGACAAACCTTCTCCCCGATGAAGCGCACTCTTAGGTCCTCAGAAAACAAGGGGGCAACTTCTTCCTGCTCCTCAAACATGTTGCTCTGAGGAAATACTGGATAAAACACACAAATTACGAACATTCTGTTGTACTTAAGTTTATAAACTAATTACCTGAGGAAATACTGGATTCACTTAGTAAAAAAAACACTTTAAAAACACACAAATTACGAACATTCACTTTACACAAGTTTATAAACTAATTTACCTCAGGAAATACTGGATTCACTTGGTACAAAACACTAGAAACACATAAATGACAAACATTCACTTTTACTTAAGTGCATATATTAATTTACCTGAGGAAATACTGGATACACTTAGTAAAAAAAACACTTTAAAAACACACAAATGACAAATATTCACTTTTACACAAGTTTATAAACTATTTACCTCAGGAAATACTGGATTCACTTGGTACAAAAAAACACTTTAAAAACACAAATTACGAACATTCACTTTTACACAAGTTTATAAACTAATTTACCTCAGGAAATACTGGATTCACTTGGTACAAAACACTAGAAACACATAAATGACAAACATTCACTTTTACACAAGTTTATAAACTAATTTACCTCAGGAAATACTGGATTCACTTGGTACAAAACACTAGAAACACATAAATGACAAACATTCACTTTTACTTAAGTGCATATATTAATTTACCTCAGGAAATACTGGATTCACTTAGTACAAAACACACGAACTACGGAAATTCACTTTACACAAATTTATAAACTAATTTACCTCAGGAAATACTGGATTCACTTAGTACATAATACTTTAAAAACACACAAATTAAGAGCGTTCGATTTTACACAAGTTTATAAACTATTTACCTCAGGATAACGGAACACCACAATCCTCGCGCGACTGGGTTAACGCGCGCGCCGCGGTGGGCGGGAAAGCATTCCGTTGCCTTGGCAGCCGACACTGTGTACACATTACCTCAGATTTAGCCCCCCGGGCTGTGTCCTAATAAACACACTATTCCCTAAAAAGTGCACTACCTACGAATTGTATTAGGGCCCTTCTGTGTGAAGTTTGCATGTTCTCCGTGTGTTGGCGTGGCTTTCCCGTGGTTGATCCGGTTTCCACCCACGGGAAAGCCGTTCTGCTCAAATAATGACGCCTATAAGGAACTTTGATGTTGTGTAGGGGAAATGGAGCAGGGACGTTTCCAAAACATTTGGGACGTTTCGCAAAGTGCAATAAAAACAAGAATCTGTGATTTATTAACTATAATAAACCTTTTGTTCGACTAACAATCGTACAAACAAAAGATTTCCAATGTTTTTGCTGATCAGTTTAGTTGCATTTCATTAATATAAACAAGGGTCACAGTGTAACGGGTAACAGCAAGTAGGACCTGGGTTTGATTCCCCCAGGTTCTAGAGCTGTGTGAAGTTTGCATGTTCTCCCTATGTCTGCATGGCTTTCTCGTGGTTGATCCGGTTTCCTCCAACATTATCATAATCTATTTGATTCTGTATTTTAGAACAGAATATGGAACTTTAATGTTGTGTAGGGGAAAGGGAGCAGGGACGTTTCCAAAACATTTGGGACGTTTCGCAAAGTGCAATAAAAACAGGGAATCTGTGATTTATTAACTATAATAAACCTTTTGTTTGACTAACAAAAGTACTAATAAACACACTATTCCCTAAAAAGTGCTTTACTACCTACGACTTTATCAGGTTCTACATGTGTGAAGTTTGCATGTTCTCCCTGTGTTAGAGTGGCTTTCCCATGGTTGATCCGGTTTCCTCCAACATTATCATAATCTATTTGATTCTGTATTTTAGAACAGAATATGGAACTTTGATGTTGTGTAGGGGAAAGGGAGCGAGACGTTTCCAGAACATTTCGAGCGTTTCGTAAAGTGCAATAAAAACAAGGAATCTGTGATTTATTACTGATTTTACTGATCAGTTTAGTTGCATTTCATTAATATAAACAAGGGTCACAGTGTAACGGGTAACAGCAAGTAGGACCTGGGTTTGTTTCCCCCAAGTTCTATCTGTGTGAAGTTTGCATGTTCTCCCTATGTCTGCATGGCTTTCTCGTGGTTGATCCGATTTCCTCCAACATTATCATAATCTATTTGATTCTGTATTTCAGAACAGAATAAGGAACTTTGATGTCGTGTAGGGGAAAGGGAGCAGGGACGTTTCCAGAACATTTGGGACGTTTCACAAAGTGCAATAAAAACAAGAATATGTGATTTATTAACTATAATAAACCTTTTGTTTGACTAACAAAAGTACTAATAAACACACTATTCCCTAAAAAGTGCTTTACTACCTACGACTTTATCAGGTTCTACATGTGTAATAAATCCGACCCACTGTGACCCTGACCAGGATGAAGCGGTGGTAAAACAGACAATGAATGAATAAATTACAAATATAAACTACAATTTGAGTTTGATGCCTGCAAACAATTTAAAGAAGTTGGGACATGGGCACGTTTACATCTGTTTTATCTTGACCTTTCCTATTAACAACACATTTTTAAGTGTTTTGGAAGTGAGAAGTTGTTGCCGTTTATACCCATTCGTGCTTGATACGAGACTTTCAGCTGCTCAGAGGTCCATGTGGATTCCAATACATGCCTTTGTGTCAATGGTACCTTCAAACTTATGCAAGTCACCCATGCTGTGGGCACTGATGCCCCTATACCATGACATGACAGGTGTTAACTTTTACACCTTTTGCTAACAGTCTGGATGGTAAAGTGTATTGGTATCACACTTTCAACAATTACAATGGGGGAAATAAGTATCACTGTTCTTTTTACAAACATAAGAAGCATTAGCATTGCCAATAAGTTCTATTTTTGTTTGGTCAGACCCTAGTAAATTGTCTATTGTACAGATTTTAGACAGGAGTTTTGTATAGGGTGTAGAAAAAGAAATATTTCTGATGTACTTTATTGCAATACTTCACTGTGTAACTGTTGTTCCTGATGATTTCAGGTCATCCAAGTGCCTGTCCTTTAAATTAATCACTTATGCTTATATGCTATTGCATTGTACTGTATTGTGTATGTGTAATTTAAAGTGAATATATGCAGCTAACATATTTACATTTATGGCATTTTGCATACGCTTTTATCCAAAGCGACTTACAGATATTACTGAATACAATTTGAGCAACTGAGAGTTAAGGGCCTTGCTCAACGGCCCAATAGTGGCAACTTGGTGATGGCGGGGCTTGAACCGGCAACCTTATGATTACTAGTCCAGTACCTTAACCACTGAGCAACCGCTGCCCTATAAAAATATGGTATGCTCCCTTTAGATAGGGGGTGAGAACCTACCCAAAGCGTGGGAGTTCAAATATCTCTTGGTTTTGTCCTTGAGTAATGGGAAGAGGAATTGTGAGATTGACTGTAGGTTAGGTGCAGCATTGCAATGCGGTCACTGAACCAAACCATAGAGGTAAAGAGGTAGATGAGCCATAAAGCAAAGCTCCTAATTTACCAGTCAATCTACATCCCTACCAACACCTCTGGTCAAGATCTTTGGTAATGACTGAAAAACAAGATGAGTCTTCTTCGGTGGGTTGCTGGGCATACTCTCCATGATTGGGTGAGGAGCTCGGAGCAGAGCCGGTGCTCCTTCATGTGAAGATGAGCCAGCTGAGATTAGATTAGATTCAACTTTATTGTCATTGTGCAGAGTAAACAAGTTCAAAGCCGACGAAATGCAGTAGCATCTAACCAGAAGTGCAAGATAGAGATTATTTACATATATTACAGTTAAGGTGCACAAATGAGGAGACGTATAAGAATATTAAACAGATAATGTTGATATTAAACAGATAATGTTGATTTTTTACAGCGTATAGACTAATATGTATTTACAGAGTAATGAAGGTGACTAAAGTGGCTACATGAATGGGTAATGAGTGAGAATAAATGAAGTGAAGTATATAAGTATAGCAGATATATACAGTATATACATTATTGTTGTGCTGGTGTAAACAGTGCAATAGTGCCATGTGCAAATTTGCAAAATACTGATGATACATACATGTGAGATGATACATTTGTAAAAGAGTTCAGTGTGGTGGGCGGTGGCTCGGTGGGTAGCACTGTCGCCTCACAGCAAGAAGGTCCTGGGTTTGATGCCCAGGTGGGGCGGTCCGGGCCCTTTCTGTGTAGAGTTTGCATGTTTTCCCCGTGTCTGCGTGGGTTTCCTCCGGGTGCTCCGGTTTCCTCCCACAGTCCAAAAACATGCCACCAGGCTAATTGGAAACACTGAATTGTCCTATATGTACCTGGCCGCTAGATGCAAAAACCATACATTGTAGTGCCGGTCCCAAGCCCGGATAAATAGGGAGGGTTGTGTCAGGAAGGGCATCCGGCGTAAAAACTGTGCCAAATCAATAATGCGGATCACGATCTGTTGAGAGCCGACCCCGCAAGTGAACGGGACAAAGGCAGAGGAAGAAGACAGAGTTCAGTGTGGTACAAAGTGCAGTGATATTTTTAAAGTGAGGTGGTTCGGACATCTAGTAAGGATGCCTCCTGGGCACCTCCTGTTGTAGGGACACCAGGCACAGCCAACTGGGAAGATAATGATTGTATATAAAATACTCAAATGATTATCCAATTTTTAAAGAATCTGTTTGCAACTCTACATTTAGAGTAGCATGTAGTGTGTGTGTGTGTGTGTGTGTGTGTGTGCTTTAAAGTTATAACCTTACCAACATTTACTGTCTGTGGGGAGTTGTGCCCTGTCCTGGGTGCTCTGTTTCCTCCAGCTGTATTTACAAGCTTGAAACAGAAATTTCTCCCTATTTTTATCATGTAATGTAGGAAAACCAAAAGCTTCCTAGTTATAATCATTTTAAATCACATAATTACATAAATTGTACATCGAAATTTAGAGTTTATTGAGAGAAAGTTTAAATGTTTGGGTTTTGAACTCTCCTGCTGGCTCTGCTCTGGTGCGGCTGTGAGTGAGTGACCCGATGTTGCCCTCTAGGGGCCTAATTGACAATTAAATTAAATTAAAACAATTAAAACTGGGTTGCCAGATACACGAATATCAAATGCAAAATGTGTAAATTTTAAACATTTTATAAAACATGGTGTGGAACTGGGCATGTTATCAGTGTATGTCCGTGTGTATTTTCCCCACTCTCAAAAAATGAAACAGGTTGACTGCTTATTCTCAGTATGATAATTTGGGCTTGCTGTGCCCTATCACTTGGACTAACCGTGACTCAAATTCTGAAAAAGCTTTCATGATAGTAGGTATGTTTTTATTGATCCAGAACCAGTTTCAGTTCTTATTTTACATTCTTGGGAATCTTCTGAGCTAGAGTGGAATTCATAATCCCCCCCCCCATACCATCACACCACCACTGATCCCCCAAGTATTTTTTGCCTAGTTTCAATTATACTGCGACTCAATGAACAGTAAAACTGAGTTTACGGTAAGTACTGTGCAGCTTTTTACATGTATATTTTAATTTCTTCTGTGATCTCATTCTCCTGATTAAATTGCATGCACGGTTTTTGCGTGTTCTCCACTCCTGAGTAAATAAGCCACTGTGTCCTTTATTTGAAGTTAATTTCTGCTTGACATGAAATAATACAAAATTCAAGATAAGTAAGATTTATATTCTACAAGACTGGTTACAATCCCTGTGTTGGCTTAAGGATAAACAATACTAGCCATTGTGTTTAACAGAGACAACAAACCTAAATAATCTTTTTTTAGCTTGGGAAATTTACTACAAATTTTGTGATGACAGGTTGTTTAATAATGCAACTAATATTTGGGGTTTAAAATTCAAAAAAGCTGACTAGTTTAGTGTAGGGGACCACAGAGGGGTTAATTAGATAAATGAGCTTTATAACTCAATTTGGTAAACTGGTCGCTTAAGTGTGGGGATTTCGCGTTTTTCCTTGTTTGTTCTCTTGCTTTTTTTTGTTATATTTGTTATAAAATGTTATATTATGTATAGAAATAATAGAATTTAAAGTTCAGGAAGTGGTGAAATGTTCCTGATACAAATCCTGTCATTAGTGTTTCCAGAAGTGTCCTGCAGAGGGCAGCATTTCCTCCCTACTACAGTGTTACACCGAACAGGAATAGAACAGAAAGAGCATCGAACAAAGAACATTTTAATTACTGATCAAAACCTTTCACATTTAGTTAAAAATGAGGTTTTATTAGTGATTTATTGTCCAGGTTGACTTGTGAATTGCATTAGGACAAGTTTTATGAGCAGAATTGATTTTACTGATAAAAAGTAAAAACACACTTCATGTTTACTGTGTCGGGATTGTTTGATGGACTTTAATTATTTTGTACTGAAAATAAAATTACAATTTATTTATTGACAATTTATAGATATAGATACTTTATTTAGGTACAGGTATTACATCTGACCAGTTAACAAACTTGTATATAAAACATATTTGTTGAAGGAAATGTGTTGTATATAGCTGAAGTGACTAAAGCATCTTGGATCTTGTTGGACATGTAATTATTTTGGAGTTTTGTGTAATTTGTTGGAGTTTTGTGTAATTATTTTGAAGTTTTGTGTAATTTGTTGGAGTTTTGTGTAATTATTTTGAAGTTTTGTGTAATTTTTTGGAGTTTTGTGTAATTATTTTGGAGTTTTTGTAAAACATGACACAACAACATGCATTTACTGGTTCACTAGCTTTTTAAAGGTGTATGGGGACCACTACAGTGACTTCTGCACCGATGCAGAGCAGATCAGTGTAATTCAGCTACAGTGGAGTTATACATGCTGATGGATGCACCTCCCGGCGAGGAAACCACCATTCATCTCCTCTCCTACTCATCTACTTATTTTAAGAGTTCCTCTCTGAGCGTATGACAGATTTAAGTGCTTCCTCTTAGATCGGCTAATGAATACCTCGTACCATAGTGCCAAGGAACAAGTTCCAACATCTTCCCTTTTTACTGTAGCAGACAGGCACCGTTTTCTATTTTTATATCACATTTTCACAGCACAAATACCTTACACAACACACAAAGGTTGCAGTTTACAATCCTGTGGCTGGTTTGCACATGTAGGATCAGGTAAAATACTACTGACGGTGAACAGACTGTACTTTATGTACAATAATCATAAAATACATTATGAAAATATTTGGAAATGTGAAACTGAGCTGTGGTTGCGCCTCTTAGTCTGTGGAATCCCTTATTCATTATGCTCCAGTTCCCTTTTTACAATACCCTACAGAGCTTGCAGAAGGTGGATTGGCTGCCCTATATTGCTCCTTAGTGTGAGTGATGATTTGGTTTTATGTCCAGAATGTATTCCTGTCATGAAACCAGTGTTTCGGAGTGACGCATGATTTTAAAATTGACGTCTTTCCAGGTGATTTCTGCAAGACACAGAGTGCGTGTGCTTGAGCGGCCTGCCTGCAGTCCAGATCTCCTGTTGAAATGTGTGGTGCATCATGAGGAGCAGAATGAGACGACGACAGGCTGTTGAACAGCTGAAGTCTCGTATCGAGCAAGAAAGGAGAAAAATTCCACTCAGTTCCTCACACATTAAAAAGTGGAATTAATAACGTGACATCACATGTGTGTGTGTGTGTGTGAGTGTGTGTGTGTGTGTGTGTGTGAGAGAGCTGAGCAGCATGTAGTACAGACTCTGTTTCATTCCCCAAGGATGCCTCACCCCACAAAAGACGTCTTTATTCTCTTTAATAAGCTCGTTCGACACCGGTTCAGCCTGTGAAGGTTAATAACAGTGATTAAGTGATTAATATAATAAACCAATTCCCTTCAGATCTGTTATTAAATCTTTTACTTCTAATATTTACTCACATTCTCAGATATTCAGACCCAAAAACATAACAAGTAGTTTTCATATCAGAAGATTTTAATGGATATGCATTTTTAATCTTCAGTATTCTAGCCAACGTGTTCATATCTGCTTCTTTATTAATAGTCATTTAATAGTCATATGACCACACATTATAAAAATAATAATAATTATTAATACTTTAAACTGTTTAACTACAAATGTGTATATAAATAAATAAATGTAGAACTTGTTTTCTCATATTTCATACACATGGACCTTTCAAACTTACTAAAATAAAAGTTCGAATAAAATTAATTCCAATAAATAAAATACTTCTAAAGCAGCTCTATTTTGTAACGTCCTGATTTATTCTGAATTAAGCCGTAAAGGTGAGTTAGTCCACGTCCCCTTTTTTATTTAAATTATACTAACAATGTTTTTGTGCAGAATATTTCAGATCTGTGAGGGAATCAGAAGCTCCTGCATTTTCGCTGAAACATCAGTGGAGCTTTAAGCTGCTGATTTTGAAACAAAAGCTCGCTTGACTGAACACATTCTTTTAGCAATTGAGGGTTAAGGGCCTTGCTCAGGGGCCCAACAGTGGCAACTAGGTGATGGTGGGGCTTGAACCGGCAACCTCCTGGTTACTAGTCCAGTACCTTAACCGCTGAGCTATACCGCTGCCCACTGTGTTACAGTAAGACGATGACAGTTTATGTTTCGTTTTTGAAGGACAGACCAACGTGACAGACTAGCCCTGTTTATATGGGCACAGAGAAATCACAAGCTACAGACGATAGTTATCACTAATGAGGAATTTGAAGTTCCTACATCACCTGTGTATGTTTTTAAACTGGCTAATTTATTATTTTATTTAATATATTTTTTTTCTCCCAATTTATCGTAGTCAGTTTGTCCGCTGCTGGTGGATCCCTGATTGCAGTGGAGCCCTTACTGGAACCCTTTTCCACCCATGCATTCTGCGCAGACACCTCTATCTGCCAATCAGTGTTCTTACACAGCATTTTGAAGATCCCGCCCACAAATTCCGGTCATCCCTCCCTGCATGCACTGCCAATTATGCCCGCTAGATGGCTCCCAACCGCCCGGTGGCAACACCGAGTTTCGATCTGAGAAGTTCAGAATCTCGGTGCTGGTGTGCTAGCAGAATATCCCGCTGCTCCACCTGGGCACTTTATTTAAAGACGTGAAGAAAAACTCCAGCGTCCTGCACAGAGCCCTGACCTCAGCCCCACTCACCAGCTCTGGGATGAACCGGAACACCGACTGATCAATCAGCACCCAGCCATACACATGCTGTCACAAATTCCCACACACAGACACACTTCAAAATCTTGTGAGAAGCTTCTCAGAGTTTCTCAGCTGAAAAGATCACACAGACAGTCGCTTTGTTTTCATATCGTTTTTTTAGTAACGGGACGTCCAACAAGCTCACGGTCAGGCGTCCGAATACTTTTGGCTGTACAGTGTATTTACATAACATGTGCACCGTAGAAACATGTAATACAAACAGATGCAGGCGAAGCCATAAAAGTTAGTTAAGTTAAGATTAGTTAGGGTGTGGCGCTCTGTAGCTGAGATGCTCTGTAATTAGTACATATTTTGGGGCCCCCACTGTGCTCTGTGTCACGGCCCCCCATTAGTGATGACGGAGTATGGGCTGAGCGCACCCTGACACCGGTTCCGGGGTTTTTCAGCCCCCTCGGAGCTCCGCTCGGCATTAGTTAGAGCCGCTGGCCTTTCGAGCTCTTAATCCCGGCCTGATGAGCGATTCGGCTCACGGCTCGCGCTGTGATTTATGGGCCGGCGCTCGGTGCAGGAGATCAGAGGTGCAGCCGAGGCCCCGCCGAAAAGTTTAATATGCGCCCGCCGCCGTCTCATCCGACACTGACCGCTCACCAGCTCTAGTGCTCAGGGAGAAGCGGTCAATACTCGTTTAACATGCACCAGGCCACCGGAGTGGCTTCTATTTTTTATTAGAATGTAAAGTGTACGTACCAGATGCCGCTCCAAAAAACTGTAGAAAAGCATCTGAAGTTTAAAACAAGCAGATAAAGTTTAATAAAACAAAATAAAATAACATTTAATTTCTTATCCTTCCTGTTAGTTAATAACAGTGACTGCTGATGTAAAAATCACACTTTATGACTACTGAGACAGAGAAAACCGCAACCAGCTACTCAGTCCACCAGCTACTCCGTCCACCAGCTACTCAACTCACCAGCTACTCCGTCCACCAGCTCTTTAGTCCACCAGCTACTCAATCCACCAGCTACTCAACTCACCAGCTACTCCGTCCACCAGCTATTTAGTCCACCAGCTACTCAATCCACCAGCTACTCAGTCCACCAGATACTCAACTCACCAGCTACTCAGTCCACCAGCTCTTCAGTCCACCAGCTACTTAGTCCACCAGATACTCAATCCACCAGCTACTCAGTCCACCAGCCACTCAGTGCACCAGCTACTCAGTCCACCAGTCAACTGGTACATGGTCGAAACTCAGAGAAATGCTAAAAAAACAAATTTTAAATGTATTTATTATGAATGATTTAATAATGTAAAAAATTATAATTAGTAATAATGATATATACTGTATATAATAATAATAATAAGTCCAAATCCTGAATCCTAAACCTGTTATCAGTATTAAGGACAATTGCAGGACTAAATACAGTCTTTTGTGTGATTTGTATGAGTGATCACACCTTAACAACACATCACAAAACACGGGACGTAAACCGATGTACACCTGGTACCATCCTGCTATTGTTCTGTACAAAAGCTGTTTACTCATAACCTGAGTCAGCTGGGTTACCGGAACGAGGTCTCGTGTTAATAATGCTTAAAGCTTCACTGTTTAAAGAATAAAAATAAAAAATATAGACGGGTGGTGCATTCATCTACAACAGTAAATACTCGGCCTTTTGTAGATGCTGCTTTTGCTTCTGAATCGAGATTAAGATCACCACTATTTAGGTCTTTTTTTTTACCTCCTTACTAGCCCTAAATTTCCCCCGTCCCAACTTTTTTTGGAATGTGCTGCAGGTCTGAAATGCAGGAATGGATGTTTATTAATAAATGAAATGAAGTCGACCAGACAGAACATGAAATATCTCAGGTTCATCCTGTCTGACATCAAATCAAGTTAAAGCAAATATATTTTCATAATGTCCCAACTTTTTCTGACTTTTGTACTAAAATGGATTTATTAGGATTTATTGTTTATTAATATTAGTCTACAATTACAGGATGTGCAGGATGGTGAACTAATTACTGGTGAACTGAATTAACCAGAACATTCTGATCATGTTTAGTTTTTGTTTGTTTGTTTCAGCACTTTTTTGACGCTCAGGATTTGGCTCCGTCCCGTGACTTGGTGACGCTCTTCTGCTCTGATGGGATTAAATCACTTTAGTTAAACTGCTAGAGTATTTATCACTAATCTAAACCAGTCCTGAATGAGTTCGTGCACTGAGGGCCTTGTTGAGGTTTTGTTGGTTCTCCGAGTGCTCGTCTCTCTGAGGGTTGTTGAAGTGTTTGCTCTCCTCTCGGGGGTGTTTTGTCCCCTCAGAGACGAGCTGAAGGTTCGAGTGCTCGTCTATTGTGTGTTTAAAAGGCGCCACAGCTGCAGCAGCTTTGACTTCTGCCGTATGACAGTGGAGTTGATGTGTTTGGGGGCCTGACCTGTCTCTGTGTTTCTAGCCTGTCTCTGGTGTATCTCTGGAGTGTCCTTGTCATGTCTCTCTCTCTCTCTCTCTGTTTCTGGTGAGTCTCTGCTGTGTCTCTAGCATCTCTCTCTGTGTATCTGCCATGTCTCTGTATCTCTGGCATGTCTCTGTGTCTCTGTCTCCCTGGTGTGTCTCTGTGTCTCTGGTGTGTCTCTGCTGTGTATCTGCCATGTCTCTGGTGTGTCTTTGGCATGTCTCTGTATCTCTGGGGTGTCTCTGTGTCTCTGGTGTGTCTCTGCTGTGTATCTGCCATGTCTCTGGTGTGTCTTTGGCATGTCTCTGTATCTCTGGGGTGTCTCTGTGTCTCTGGTGTGTCTCCTTGTTTCTGGTGTGTCTCTGTGTTTCTGGCGTGTCTCTAGCATGTCTCTGTGTCTCTGGTGTGTCTCCTTGTTTCTGGTGTGTCTCTGTGTCTCTGGTGTGTCTCCTTGTTTCTGGTGTGTCTCTGTGTTTCTGGTGTGTCTCCTTGTTTTTGGTATGTCTCTGTGTCTCTGGTGTGTCTCCTTGTTTCTGGTGTGTCTCTGTGTTTCTGGCATGTCTCTGACACGTCTCTAGCCTGTCTCTGTGTCTCTGACACGTCTCTAGCCTGTCTCTGTGTCTCTGACACGTCTCTAGACTGTCTCTGCGTCTCTGACACGTCTCTAGTCTGTCTCTGTGTCTCTGACATGTCTTTGTGTTTCTAGCCTGTCTCTGGAGTGTCTCTGTGTCTCTGGCATCCCTCTCTGTGTCTCTGGCGTGTCTCTGTATATCTGCTGTGTCTCTAGCGTGTCTTTGGCGTGTCCCTGTGCCGCCGCCATTGTAGGGTTTAGTGGCAGGCTGGTGAATGAAAGGTGCCAGACAGTTTGGCAGGCGTGAACACATTCTTTCAGAGACGTGATGAAAACAGCAGCAGTAAATCACTCACTCGTTCAGAAACCGTCTCTCCTGTGTGTGGTTTATTTTATTGGTGCTGCATCACTGAAATGAAGAAACACCGCACAGAAAAGATCATGACAGGAGTGATTATTACATTTATACGTATGTTGGGAAGCTTCAGATCAATAATTTAATTTGGATTGGGACGCTTGTTTGTCTGAGTTAAAAATCTTTTACAGAACTGAGTTTCTATTATACAGTATTTTAGGTCGCCTACAGACCTACCGGGTTAAAAATATACAAACAGCAACTTATGTTATTCATTTAATCATAAATCTTTAGTATCATTTACACTCCAGTGTCTTCATATTTACAGATTATGAGGTTTCACACACCAAAGGTTATTGGTTTTATACTAAAAAGCAAAATAAAGAGAACTTAAAGACAGAGTGTTTCAGGTTATTTAGCAGGTCAACAAGTTCAAACCGGCATTCATCAATTTTTTTATTAACAGGTCATTATTAACAGGTCATTATTAACAGGTCATTTACAAATGAATAAATAACAAATAAAAACCTCATCAGTCCATCAGTCCCTGCACATCATGCAGCTTCAAACCCCCCTTACAAACCTGATTGGGCACAGATCTGAATTTGGGGTTGTTAGGAAGTACAGTGATCAGCGCCCCGCCCCTCTGGTTCCTCCCTCACACCTTTCATGCCAGTGACCCTAAAAATCTTCCACTTCTTGTCATGTTTGGCCTTGATGACCATATTACAGAGGTCGTAATCACACTAGTCTGAGAGAGAGTCCCCATCCGGCTTAATCCCGCCCCTATCTGACCAACAGGTCAATCATTGTTCATGTAGCCGCTCAGCCTCGGTCTCGATCTCGATACGATGTATTCGAGATCTCAGCTCTGATGAACAGCGTATGTTTAACCGCTGCGCCACCTGAGTGGTGAGATTTATATTCTAAGGTGAACATGCAAAAAAATAGTATAGATTATAAACATATATAAAATAAATCAGTGAGAGCTGGACGTGTTTCCAAATGCTTCTGGTTTTATTGTTTTATACAGATTTCTTTTATTTTGGTCTATAAGGTTTAAAATGTACGAGACTCTTACAATAATAACAACCACAGTAAATGAAGTGCCGTGATGGAAACCTTGTCCTGTGGTGTGACATTTTCGACATGGTCTTTGTGTCACCTCATATTTATACCCCCATTGAAACATGAGTTAATGAACAACCGCTCGAGCGTTTAGTTCATAAACACAGAAGTAAAATCCAAACAAAACCAGGTTTTAGTCGCGTTTTGATCTATACAAGGGTGTTAATAAACACAACATGCTTTTGTTTAGAATTATAAATGATCATTTTTGTTCATTTTTGGGGGGTTTGCATATTTAGGAACATACATTGTATGGCCAAAAGTATTCGGATGCCTGAGCGTGACCTTGTCGGACGTCCCGTTTAAAAAAACCAAAACAATCATTATTAAAATATAGCGCCATCTGTGTGATCTTTTAGATATTACAATGATGCTTTTCTTTAATAAGAAGCTTCTCACGAGACTTTGAAGTCTATCTGTGGGGATTTTTGCTTGTTTAGTCAAAACATGACAGCATTACTGATCAGTATGGCTAAGCACTGATTGATCAGTCTGTGTTCCGGTTCATCCCAGAGCTGTTTACATTTACATTTTCGGCATTTAGCAGACGCTTTTATCCAGAGCGACTTACAGTATGACAGTATACAGTCTAAACAAGTGAGGGTTAAGGACCTTGCTCAAGGGCCCAACAGTGGCAACCTGGCAGTGGTGGGGTTTGAACCGGCAACCTTCTGATTACTGGTTCAGTAGTTTAACCACTAAGCTACGACTACCTCCCAGTTGTAGCTACAGCTGTTCACTGGGGCTGAGTTTCTTTACACTGGAGCTCTTCTTCACGCCCTTATAGAGCTCGCTCATGGTGGAACAGGAAAGGACCTTCCCTAAACTGTTCCTGTGAAGTATGTTAGATTTATTACACCTGCTAGTGACTGTCGTGGCTGAAACAGGTGAATTCACGCCGGTCCGAGTCGTTTAGAACGTTCAAACGAGTTCATGATTTAATTGAAACCAGGCAATGACATTTAGCACGTTTAGCACGTTCACGCGGTTAAATAAACTCGCTGTTAGCAGGTTGACGCTAATACATTGACAGAGTCGATTCATTATAACGGCGCTAACAGGCTCAGGCTCCTGATTGCATGGGCGGGAGGAGGAGGTGTGGATTTTGTCTCCTGTCCCAAAGTCTTTAACCGGCTAAAACGCTGGGAAATTTCCATCTCCCTGGTTACCGCTGAAGTGTTTAATCCTCACCGTTTCCTGTCCGTCCTCCCCTCTTATTTCCCTCACCCCCCCACACCCCCCCAGTCCTTCTCTCTTGTCCTCCCGTGTCCATTAGACTTGGCAGAGTAATGGAGCAGCACCGATTGCTCCTGCCGTGAGATCATTAAGTAAATTATTTGGAGATCAAACGGCCGGCGCTGACAATGAAGCTTTAGTGCCACGCTAAAAGCCTCAGGAGTCCCTGCGTCCTGCCCGTCTCCTCCCCCTCCGTCCTCCCGAATGAGAGCTCCGCGGGGGGGCGCTCCACACCTCTCAGGTGGACGTGCCCCCCGCGCGGCCCTATTAGCAGCCTTTTAGCTGCAGGCTAAGGTAGGGCGCGCTAATTGGCCTCGGGAACAGAGCGAGGTAACAGGCAGGAGGCGAATCGTTTCCACCCCGAGGAAACCAGCGTAAAACTTCTCTCAACCAACTGTACCGTATCCAGACGCCTCACCGTCAGCGTGCCGGACGTCCCGTTTACAAAACGATTGAAAGAGCTTCTTACAGGAGTTTGAAGAATGTCTGAGTGTGGGAATTTGTGCCAGTTCAGTCTGTAGATGAGAGTGTATGTACGTCAGACGTCCCGTTTATTAAAACAGACCCTCTGTGTGATCTTTTCAGCTAGAACAGCAGCCGCTCTTCTGAGGAGCTTCTTACAAGACTTTGGGGTGTCTGTGGGAATTTGTGCCTGTTTAGTCAATAAATGACAGGTAGCATTTGTTTGGTTGGGTGCTGATTGATTAGTTGATGTTCCAATTCATTCCAAGGAAACTCCCATGAACCCACTGTTGGTGGATTGTAAGGTACACTATATGGCCAAAAGTATTCGGACGCCTGACCGTGAGCATCCTGGACGTCCCGTTTCCAAAAACAAACCGCTCTGCTGAGAAGCTTCTCACAAGAATGTCTGAGTGTGGGAATTTGTGCCCGTTCAGTCAACAGATGACAGGCAGTGTATGTATGGCAGGGCGCTGATTGTTTAGTTGATGTTCCAATTCATTCCAGAGCTGTTCATTCTAAGGAAATGACCATAAATCCGCTGTCGGCCGACTGTACCGTACACTATATGGCCAAAAGTATTCGGACTTGAATTATTCAGCAAGACTTAAATTGTATTCAGAAACTTCAGATAAAAGTAGAAGCGAGTAACCGGAAGGAACCCCGTCTCCCTCACGACAGACAGACGGACGGAGCTGTTTGCTAACATGGCGCTCAGTGAATGCGCTAATTTGAGCGGCGCTTAGATTCACACTGAGCATGAGATTATAGAGCATTCACTAACAGGCAAGGAAGATTCCCGCCGCGAGCGGGGGGGCTTTCAGCCGAATTACATGCACGTTTCAAACACACCGGGGGGCCGACAGGAGCCCAAACCGCCTGATTGATGGAGCTTCCGTAGAGCGTCTGTAGAAACTGCAGTAAAATATAAATGAATATAAATATTTTTCTTTCTTTCTCTGCAGAGAGGCGACTCGCCTGAAATCTGAACATCACGTCGTCACCGTCGCTGCGCTTGTTTTATAAATTCGTGTGTATAAGACAAAAACACGGATTTATTCTGTAATTCGAATGCGGGATCTACAGATAAAAGTGAAAGAATAGCGCACACAGACCACAGAAGCTGAATTCCATTTTGGTGATTTAGAAATCTTAACCGGACGCATTTTTAGCTCCAAATAAGAGGACGTCTGATTACGCTACCTTTATTGTCATTGTATAACTTCCATAGCAGCTTCAGATGCTGTTAAAGTGAACAATGTGCACTAGTGGTGATTTATATATATACACCGATCAGCCATAACATTAAAACCACCTCCTTGTTTCTACACTCACTGTCCATTTTATCAGCTCCACTTACCAAATAGAAGCACTTTGTAGTTCTACAATTACTGACTGTAGTCCATCTGTTTCTCTACATGCTTTGTTAGCTCCCTTTCACCCTGTTCTTCAATGGTCAGGACCCCCACAGGACCACCACAGAGCAGGTATTATTTAGGTGGTGGATGATTCTCAGCACTGCAGTGACACTGACATGGTGGTGGTGTGTTAGTGTGTGTTGTGCTGGTATGAGTGGATCAGACACAGCAGCGCTGCTGGAGTTTTTAAATACCGTGTCCACTCACTGTCCACTCTATTAGACACTCCTACCTAGTCGGTCCACCTTGTAGATGTAAAGTCAGAGACGATCGCTCATCTATTGTTGCTGTTTGAGTCGCTCATCTTCTAGACCTTCATCAGTGGTCACAGGACGCTGCCCACGGGGCGCTGTTGGCTGGATATATTTGGTTGGTGGACGATTCTCAGTCCAGCAGTGACAGTGAGGTGTTTAAAAACTCCAGCAGCGCTGCTGTGTCTGATCCACTCATACCAGCACAACACACACTAACACACCAGCACCATGTCAGTGTCACTGCAGTGCTGAGAATCATCCACCACCTAAATAATACCTGCTCTGTGGTGGTCCTGTGGGGGTCCTGACCATTGAAGAACAGCATGAAAGGGGGTAACAAAGCATGTAGAGAAACAGATGGACTACAGTCAGTAATTGTAGAGCTACAAAGTGCTTCTATATGGTAAGTGGAGCTGATAAAATGGACAGTGAGTGTAGAAACAAGGAGGTGGCTGATAGGTGTATATACTGTGAGTGATGTAGTGATTTGATGTATATCACCGAGTGACGGCTGTGTACCTGACAGACGCTCCACTGTGGGTTATTACGACCTGAGCCCATCTTTGACCCGGTTGAAAGGACGAGCCGTCACAGCGCACTTTCATATATGCGGTGCAGCGGTAATTACTGTCTAACAGCGCGTGAACTCACCTGCTAGCATCAAATCGGACTCTGTTCAGCTCAGAAAACGAGCGCTCTGTTTTACACTTTATCTAATAAAGGCGGTGCGGGTCATGTGATGTCTGAATAAATTGCAGGCCGCGTTATAATGCGCTTATTTTAATCCTAAACACGATGATTTTACACTTAAGTGAAGGCAGATTGTGCTCAGAACATTAACCTGGAATGTTCGGGTCTCGTAGAGCACACTCAGTTCAAAATCCTCACCGGGTTAAAGATGAAATAAATAAACAAATAAATATTTATATATTTTAACTTCTATTAGTCTGAATATTTTACACCCTCTGCTGGCTGATCGATGGTGCTACACAGAGACGGGGGATCATGGAGATCAGTGCGTGACTTGCAGTGCAGGTAAAAAGAAGTGGTCTGTTCTGTACACGTGTTAGTCACAACCCTCTTTCGTCAGGAGTGGAAATACCATCAGGGAATCGGATATGACTAAATTGGGACTATAAAAAAGGTTGAAGGGAAACCAAACTTTGTTCCTTCCTAATACATTCAGGTCTAAACCTGGAAAAATCGCCACCCTGTTTGCTCTCGCCCCTCGTTCCAGCTCTTAAGAAACCATTAGCGCCCCGGAGTAATCCAGCATCACATCGATGTCCCACAACATGGCGGCTTTTCACACATGATTAGCTTTGCTATCAGCGACGGAGCCTGGCGTGCAGCAGCGGCAGATTTTGTCCTGTAACTGACCCCCTCATCGGGCCCTAATAACCGGGCCGCAGCTGAGACCCGCCCGGCCCGAGTCTGCCCACGCCATTCTGCTAACAAGATCCCAGCAGCACCGGCGCTCATCAGCTAACGCTAAAACGCTACGTGGTGACACGTCATCGTCCCTCATCGGTCGCGGAATGCAGATGGCACTGCCAGCTCCGGGGGTCGAGACCGAACGTCCACGCCGCTCCTGTAGCTCATCAGCACAGACGGCTGCTCACGACGATCATCACGCTGCGACCCGCTATTACAATCATGCTAATTATTAGTGTCGCGAAACAAAGCTCCTGTTAACACTTCAATCCTAGCTGAGGTCCAGTGACATCATCGGTACCCAGAACGGGCTCCTGATCACAAACATGTGAACACACTTAATAAAGTAACAACGGCGACAAACACGAGGAACAGAGTCGCCGTCTTCTTATCACCCACAGCTGAACTGTAACAACAGCACAAATCCCCACAGTTAATCTACACGCTCCTCGGCTCCCAAAAACTGGTGGAAATGCGGCCGGTTCTCTAAAAAGCACCAAGAAGCCCGAACAGAACCAGTTCAAGAACCAGAGTTCTTTTGGTCGATACACAGACTAATAAAGTACGAGGGATCTTCAGAAAGTTTCCTCACGTGTATATTGTGGTTCTGTTCTGTTTTGTTCTGTTTGGTTTGGTTCTGTTTGGTTCTGTTCTGTTCTGTTTGGATCTGTTATGTTCTGTTTTGTTCTGTTCTGTTTAGTTTGGTTCTGTTTGGTTCTGTTCTGTTTGGATCTGTTCTGTTCTGTTTGGTTTGGTTCTGTTTGGTTCTGTTCTGTTTGGATCTGTTATGTTCTGCTTGGTTCTGTTTGGTTCTGTTCTGTTCTGTTTGGTTTGGTTCTGTTTGGATCTGTTATGTTCTGTTTGGTTTGGTTCTGTTTGGTTCTGTTCTGTTTGGATCTGATATGTTCTGCTTGGTTCTGTTTGGTTCTGTTCTGTTCTGTTTGGTTTGGTTCTGTTATGTTCTGTTTGGTTCTGTTATGTTCTGTTTGGTTATGTTTGGTTATGTTCTGTTTGGTTCTGTTCTGTTTGGATCTGTTATGTTCTGCTTGGTTCTGTTCTGTTTGGTTCTGTTATATTCTGTTTGGTTCTGTTCTGTTCTGCGCTGTTCTGTTTTGTTTGGTTCTGTTCTGTTTTGTTCTGTTCTGTTTGGTTCTGTTCTGTAGTAATCACTCGTGTCTGGCAACCTGGCAGTAGTGGGTTTTGAACCAGCAACCTTATGATTACTAGTCAGTACTTTTAACCGCTAGGCTACTGCTGCCCAACAGTACATTTATAAACAAGGTTAAAATGTTAAATAATGGGACACGCACTCTCAGCTACACAAACTAGTTTAAAATGCTGATGTGTTCTTCCTAAAATTCCATTTTTAATTTAATTTAAAGATTTTACTTTATTTCATTATGTATACAGACATTTAACAAATAATTTGATGCTGCAGCTTGTATCAGAATGTGGTGAAATGGACTGTAAGACGTCTTTTATTAACCTTATAATTTCTTTACATCGCTGATTAGTGAAGGTAAAACAAACCAGAAGCTCTAAACCAGGGGTGCCCAATACTTTGATCGCGATACCAGTCGATCACACAGTGCACAAGAACCAAAAACGCTTCGATTCAGGCAGGAACGCTGCAGAGACGCTGTTTCATTCATACGTGGAAGAAGCTGAGGGAGAAATTTGAACCCTCAATTTGACATTTATATAAAGTCAAGCGCCTCTGCTGGACAGTTTTGGAACTTGCTGGCTGGGGAAAAATATCCAAACAGGAAAATGTGAAACACTTTTGGCTATTTTTGGATCGACCTGCTTGTGTGAATCTGTGTAAATATGGGTCCACACTTACTGATGAACACTTGGAAGCTGATTGAGAATCAGTATCAGCAGCTCCTGTCCAGATACATAAACCTGACCGACACCATTCAGTATAAATCATCAGAATAAGGTCAGTGTGATTATTCACTCGCTCGTCCTGTAAAGCTGAATATCAGTACAGGAACTGAAGCGCATTTAAACAAGCATCAAAGCTTTTTTTTTTTAAATGATGATGCCGACATTAAAAGCAGATCACGATGACCTGTCAACTGAAATAGTAGATCTCAAACCACAAAGGTATGGGCACCCCTGCTCTAAACACTGTATTTTTATTTCTATTTCCTTATTCACCACACAGTAATGGTGACACTCATTGTGCTGAAGTGTCGGAGATATTCATGAATGTGAAGAAGCTTCTGGGCCGTGCCAGGTTCCTGCTCTTTGCTCCTTTTGAAGATAATCCATTAAAATAACAATAAAGCCGTGTAAAAACAAAACCCCAAAAGTTAAAACCCAACTGTCTTTGATTTACAAAAGCCCGGCCTCCTTTTCCCTTAATTTTAATGCCGGGACCTTTGATTTCCTCCTGAATGGGGGGCTTAACTGATGCTAAGAGTGCAGGGCAGTAACCCAAGACAATGAGAGCTTTCAAACTTTAAGTGCCCATTCAGATGCTAAGAAAGCAACGGCTAATTATATAGTTCTGAAACGCTGCAAAGTCTCTTATCTGTCTTACATTAATGCAGACTCACTCATGTGCTGTTTATTTCCCGCCGCTCATCTGGTTTCCTGCCCCGTCAATGACGAGAGAGGAAGAAGGAGGATCCAGGTTCTAATGATGCCGCCGCTGCCACCGCATTTAGATTCCAACAGAGAATTAAAAACACCTTCTGCAGCATCATGCTAACATTTCTCTCACGTTTCTCTCATCTGAGAAACCTCTGACGTGTGAAGGAACCGAACCGGTGATCGGCCAACAGCGTCCACAGTGCAAGTCTGCTTCATTTGAATAAAAATACATGATATTATGTTTTAAATAGAAATGATAAGTCCAGATCAAATTCTAATAGTTCTTTAGCCATTATTTTAATATTTTCAGTCTAAAAAATGAAGTAAAAGTATAAGTATCGTCCCTTATAATTAACCCCCCCGTCCGTCCCTGTATAAACGCCGTGCTGGTTTGTACCTGGTTTGTCACTCCGTCCCTGATTAACTCTAATCACGTCTCTCCACACATCGGCGGATCTAACCAGCTCTATTTTCTCATTGATTGATTTGATTGGCTGTTGAATTCATCACAGGCCTGAAAGCGGGCGTGGCTGCTGATGTGTGATAGCTCACATACTTTGTGTGTTTTGCTTCGCTATAATCTTAGAGAAACATCACGTTTCATTTGTCTGTGACCTGATAATATTAATTTTTTCTCATGACACTGTGTGTGTGTGTGAATGTACAGGGTGTCTCTTCTTTCATGGTTCCTCTGAAAGCCTGAGGAGACGTCCCGAGCTTTAAGTGCCGGGAAGAACCTGAAAATTACAGCGGGAAAACAGAAGAGCATGCTGGGATGGGTACACTACACAGACAAAAGTATCGGGACGCCCCTTCTAATCTTCTAGTCTTCACAACATTCACTATCAGGTGTAATCAATCATATAAAAGAAATGACGTTTTAAACTTTGCAGCAACAGTTTAGGGAAGGTCCTCTCCTGTTCCAGCTCTATTAAGACACAAAGCAGCTCTGGGATGAACCGGAACACTGACTGAACAGGCACATATTTCCATACACAGGGTCTGTGAGAAAACCTAGTGACCCGCCCTGCTCCCACTACCTACCTGATCAGCTCCTCAGTAGAGAGGATTTTAATCAGACCTGGAGCTCATAATCAGATTATTTAGACGCTCTGCTTTACATCACCTCAGTTTTAGCTTACTAAGCTTTAGCACGCCGGCTAATGTCTCCCTCCGTGTACCGTAACGCTTAAACTCTCCCTGACGCCCCAATATACAAATAAACCACACTGGTATAATTCCACCTTTATACAGATTACACATCAACCAGAATTTATTTACATATGAAAGGAACTCTGTTGGTTGCTCCACATTTTATCTGTCCGCCATGTTTGTAGTTCTGTGTGAGAAAAGTCGTGCCACACTGAACGCTGGGATTGATCTTCAGCGCTGAGGAGGCGTCTGACGCTCCCTCGTTATTCAGTCAGATCATCACTCAGAATCAAGGCGCCTCAGTAGGAGCATTTTAAGGGATCTAAGGATTTAGACACGCCCTCTTCTCTTCTCGGGAGTGTAGGATGATGGGAAATGTGTCTGTGTACAGTCACTCTAGCGAGCTAACACCGCTCCAACGTCACTCAGGCATTCCGACTTAAATGAGAGTGACTGGAAATCCAAGGTCGTCATGGTGATGAGAGACACGCCCGCTTTACATGGACGCAGAGCAAATGAAGCTTTTTAAATCAGAGCGGAGTGGATGAGAGCACCGGCCTGAGCAGCGCCGCGCCGCCGCGATAAACACGCAAATAAATCAGTGATGTAATCTGGGCGGAGATCTCACGCTCTCTTACTCGTACATCCGCCGTGAAGCTAACTGCTCCCACACGCTAATATACAGCTCATTTATTCATTCATTCATTTCAGTAGGGTGACCAAATTATGGTTTTAAAAAAGAGGACACGTGACTTCAGTGGAGCTGTTTCACCAGAGTGTGGCGCTATCACGGTGTTACAGTAACCGCTATCTCAGTACAAGCGTTTATAAACGTTTACGCTGCTTCAGAATCAGGGAAAGAGTTTATAACCAGGCGACGTGCTGCAGTTCATCCATCTGCAAAAACTCCCTCTGCAGCAGTAACAGCATCTTCTGTGTTAGCTGATCTTTACCTGCTGATCTTTACCTGCTGATCTCTCTGCTTTAGCTGATCTTTACCTGCTGATCTCTCTCCTTCAGCTGATCTTTACCTGCTGATCTTTACCTGCTGATCTCTCTGCTTTAGCTGATCTTTACCTGCTGATCTCTCTCCTTCAGCTGATCTTTACCTGCTGATCTTTACCTGCTGATCTCTCTGCTTTAGCTGATCTTTACCTGCTGATCTCTCTGCTTTAGCTGCACTTTTGTGTTTATCTGAACTGGAACCTTTATTTAACACTTTGCAGGTCATGATTCTGCTTCCCGAGGATCCTGACCGAGACAGAAACACACCCAGAATAGCGCACACAGACTACAGAAACTGAATCCGGGACATTTTTGGTGATTCTGAAATCCCGACCGGACGTCTTTTCGCTCCGAATAAGAGGACATGTCCGGGATAAAGAGGAAGTACGGTCATCCTGATTTGTTTACTGACTGTTTGCATTTTCGACCTGACTGACCATCGTGCCCACTAGGGGGCGCCCAGCTGAGCGGTAGCAGAGCTGAGATTCAAACTAAGATACAGTGTATCACAAAAGTGAGTACACCCCTCACATTTCTGCAGATATTTAAGTATATCTTTTCATGGGACAACACTGACAAAATGACACTTTGACACAATGAAAAGTAGTCTGTGTGCAGCTTATATAACAGTGTAAATTTATTCTTCCCTCAAAATAACTCAATATACAGCCATTAATGTCTAAACCACCGGCAACAAAAGTGAGTACACCCCTTAGTGAAAGTTCCTGAAGTGTCAATATTTTGTGTGGCCACCATTATTTCCCAGAACTGCCTTAACTCTCCTGGGCATGGAGTTTACCAGAGCTTCACAGGTTGCCACTGGAATGCTTTTCCACTCCTCCATGACGACATCACGGAGCTGGCGAGACTTTGCACTCCTCCACCTTCCGCTTGAGGATGCCCCAAAGATGTTCTATTGGGTTTAGGTCTGGAGACATGCTTGGCCAGTCCATCACCTTTACCCTAAGCCTCTTCAATAAAGCAGTGGTCGTCTTAGAGGTGTGTTTGGGGTCATTATCATGCTGGAACACTGCCCTGCGACCCAGTTTCCGGAGGGAGGGGATCATGCTCTGCTTCAGTATTTCACAGTACATATTGGAGTTCATGTGTCCCTCAATGAAATGTAACTCCCCAACACCTGCTGCACTCATGCAGCCCCAGACCATGGCATTCCCACCACCATGCTTGACTGTAGGCATGACACACTTATCTTTGTACTCCTCACCTGATTGCCGCCACACATGCTTGAGACCATCTGAACCAAACAAATTAATCTTGGTCTCATCAGACCATAGGACATGGTTCCAGTAATCCATGTCCTTTGTTGACATGTCTTCAGCAAACTGTTTGCGGGCTTTCTTGTGTAGAGACTTCAGAAAAGGCTTCCTTCTGGGGTCACAGCCATGCAGACCAATTTGATGTAGTGTGCGGCGTATGGTCTGAGCACTGACAGGCTGACCCCCCACCTTTTCAATCTCTGCAGCAATGCTGACAGCACTCCTGCGCCTATCTTTCAAAGACAGCAGTTGGATGTGACGCTGAGCATGTGCACTCAGCTTCTTTGGACGACCAACGCGAGGTCTGTTCTGAGTGGACCCTGCTCTTTTAAAATGCTGGATGATCTTGGCCACTGTGCTGCAGCTCAGTTTCAGGGTGTTGGCAATCTTCTTGTAGCCTTGGCCATCTTCATGTAGCGCAACAATTCGTCTTTTAAGATCCTCAGAGAGTTCTTTGCCATGAGGTGCCATGTTGGAACTTTCAGTGACCAGTATGAGAGAGTGTGAGAGCTGTACTATTAAATTGAACACACCTGCTCCCTATGCACACCTAAAACCTAGTAACACTAACAAATCACATGACATTTTGGAGGAAAAATGACAAGCAGTGCTCAATTTGGACATTTAGGGGTGTAGTCTCTTAGGGGTGTACTCACTTTTGTTGCCGGTGGTTTAGACATTAATGGCTGTATATTGAGTTATTTTGAGGGAAGAATAAATTTACACTGTTATATAAGCTGCACACAGACTACTTTTCATTGTGTCAAAGTGTCATTTTGTCAGTGTTGTCCCATGAAAAGATATACTTAAATATCTGCAGAAATGTGAGGGGTGTACTCACTTTTGTGATACACTGTAGTTCAGAACCCCGGTGCTGGTGTGCTAGTGGAACATCCTGCATGACCCAACATATTTAGTTGTCTTTATCATGAAGCCCAATCAGAGTTCAACTGTTTAAATTAGCAGCCTTGTATTGAATAAGCCCAACTACACTGCACCTACTGTCAAATCTGGTGATAGTATCATGCTCTGTGGCTGAACTGGTGCATAGAAACAAAGTGAAGGAATAACAGAAATGAAAGAGTTTCACAGTTATTTCTACATACGGTCGGATGTTCCAGCAGGAAAATGAACTGGCTGCACTGGTTTTGAAAGATCTTAACCGGGTGGAGCTTCTGGAAGATTTAACCCAAAGCTCCACAGCATCAAATTATAATTATTTATAATTAATGATCCATCATCTAATTAATGTCTTAATGTCTTAATATTCTCAAATTAACAACAACAAAAAAACACGTGTCCACTGTCTTTTGGTCCATCTGAGATGATCTCAGGTCCAGAGAACTCTGAGGTGTTGTAGCGTAGGATCAATGTCTGGCTCTCTCTCAGTGTGTAACAGAGTTTCAGATGCATTCCTTGAGCAGCGGCGGCCTGTGCTGAGAGACAACAGTTTTCCGAAGTACTCCCGAGTCCATGTGGCTGTATTTATCACAGTAGCGTGACGGTTTCTCATAAAATGTCATCCGAGAGCACAAAGGCCTTGCTCAAGGGCCCAACAGTGGCAATTTGGCAGTGGTGGGGTTTGAACCAGCGACCTTCTGCTTACTAGTCCGGTACCTTAAGCAAGTGCTAGGACCGTGTTTACATTTTATCCGAAGCAACTTACAGTTATCACTGAGTACAATTTAAGCTATTGAGGGCTGAGGGCCTTGCTCAGGGGCCAACAGGGCAACTTGGTGATGGTGGGGCTTGAACTGGCAACCTCATGATTACTAGTCCAGAGCTGAGCTACTGCTGTCCTCAGCCAAGTCCTACACAGACCTCTCCAGAGATCTCTCCAGCTTCCCTGAATCTGTTTACAATATCATGTACAGTAGATGGTAAAAGACTCATTTATTTGCAATCTTGGGTTGAGAAATGTTCTGTTTGAGCTGATCGATTCTCGGATGAAGTTTGGAACACAGTGGAGAGCCACACCCCATCATTGCTTGTACAGACTGATCCTGATCCAGGTGGATCCTTTTATACCCAATAATGATTCCCTCACCTGGTACCAACTCACCTGCTCACTGTGGAACCTCAAACACTGGAACGTTTCACTCTGATTCTGCCTCCGTCACAACTTTTCTGGATAAACCCTCTGGATACGCAGCCGCCCAGCAGTGTACGAATCAGACTCTTATTATTCCGTAAGTTTTCACACCATTTTCAGTGATCCATACATGAGGTGAAGTCGGGCTGTGCTGCGTGGGGTCCTAATGCCCTCCACACGCCGCATTTATTTATTTATTTATTATTTGTAGCGTTCAGGCTAAAACAAATTAAAAACACAACAAGTCAGTAAAAGAGCAATTCATAAAGGGGCAGCGGGAGCCCGAAGCCATGACAGGACTCCTGGGGGGGGGTGAAAAATGGGCGCTGACCTCTCCCCCGGCTCATCTATCTCCTCTTACTGTCCGGGCTCACGGCTCCGGCGCCGCTGATTTATGGGCCGGAGAGAAATGCCACGGCGGAATGGGCTTTTGATAAAATTGTTCCAGAGATTCCAGGCTATAAATCCCGCTCGTTTACATCCAGGTCGCCGGCTACGTCCACATTCTTCCGCCATCAATAAAAGGTGGCCAGACGTGGCGTTTAATCCATAAGCGGACGATGTTTCCGGCGCTTTAGCGAGAGCGTGAGAGTTATTTCTCTCACCAGGATTGTTTAATGGGACGGGACTGAGATATGACACGAATATGAGCTGAAACGTCATCAAGCATGTCGCCTAATAAACTGTAAACGCTGCTGAGGTCTCACTAAAACCCTCCAAAAACCATCTATAATATTTACTAACAAATTTCATCTTTTGTTCTTCTGGAAAATATTGATTCAAAAACGTTAAAAAATCATAAAGATCCCAAAGAAAACGTCTGATATTAACGTCTGATATCACTGTATATCATCCACACTATCACTCATTCAGTCATGGTCTGTTTTACTGCCATTTTATCCTGGTCAGGGTCACAGTGGGGTCTGATTCTTTGGGCAAAAGGCAGGACACACCCCGGAAACCGGAGCACCCGGAGGAAACCCACACCGACACGGGAAGAACATGCAAACTCCACACAGAAAGGTCCTGGGAATCGTTCTTGCTGTGAGGTGACGGTGCTACCCACCGTGCCGCCGTCTACAGTACATGATATTCTAAAGTTATTCAAGCTAACATCACGTGACCTTTATTGTAGCTGGATTCTGTTCTCAGCTACAGTATAAGAGAACATCAGTTGGTCGAATCCTTTCATTCTTTTACGTCCTGCGACGTCATCAAGTAAACACCAGCGCATTAGCAAACGTTAACCGATCCTTTACTTTATGAAGTAATAAGTTGATCAAACATGTTGCTAGTCGACGTTTACCTCTTACCTAAACCCTATCCCTAACCTTAATCTTAATCCAAACACTAACCCTAATCCTAACCCTTACTTTAACCCTAATCTTAACCCCAATGTCTTACCCAAACCCTAACCTTAACCCTAACCTCTTACTTTAACCCTATCCTTAACCCTAACCTCTTACATACACTAGTCTCCGGGGTCCGTCTTGATCCGATTACCTGTGAAGAAAGAGAGAAAAAAACAAAATAAAAAAGAACTTAAAAATGTTATAAATTGTACCTGATGAGCCCGTGCACTACAAAGAAAAATTTCCCCAAATAACTGGTTTTATACCAAATAATATTTTTAACCCTAACCTAACCTCTTACTTAAACCTGAATCTTAACCCTAACCTAAACCCTTCCCCTAACACTAAGCTTAATCTTAAGCCTAGAAACAGCACTAGTTGTCTTAACCTGCTACACGCGCTGTGACTGATGGGTAAATTTTACTCTTGACTTCCTGTGTAGTGATGAAGCATCACTCACGACTCCTTACAGTCTTTTTCCAACTCAGCGACTTCACTCTCTACAGTTTGAATCTCACTTCAAAAGTCCTAATCCCCAGTCTCGTCCAGTTCACTCCTACTGGGGTGCAGACTACTTCAGAACCACTGGGGTGACTGGGACCCACTGCTGGTGTTTAAGTTCCTCAAACCTTTAAATCGTGTCATTTATCCATGTCGGTTGGTGGAGAGATTTAAGCGACTTGCTGAAAACTTTTAGCATTAAAGTGTTACGGTCACATTACAGCAAACTGTAACAGGAAGTGGAAATAAAATATTTAAGAGATTAATAACGCCACATCAGGTGCATCACATGAGCTGCATTTTTAATCCGTGACGGGAATCAGAACGTCGTGGTCGGGACACCATTCAGGGCTGAACAGAATAATGAAGCTAACCTCTGTACAGATGTTCCAGAGGGATGAGACATGTAAAAACACGTACCAGCGTCTCCGCCGTGCCAGTCAGTGTTGGATCTCCTCCCAGAGAAATCACTCATAAAGCTCAGCAATGTGTTCTGCTGAGGGGTGAAGGGGTTCTCTCCGGCGGAAATGGAGGGGAAGAGCGGGGCTGTGGTAAATATCAGTCAGTGTTTAGAGTTTTGCATGTTCACAAATCACAAAAAAGTCCAAGTCAAATCACGAGTCTTTAAGCTATAGAGTCCAAGTCAACTTACAAGTCTTAAAACCACAGAGTCCAAGTCAAGTCACAAATGTTTAGGCTATAGAGTCCAAGTCAAGTCACAAGTCTTTAACTTATAAAGTCTGAGTCGAGTCATGAGTCTTTAGGCTATAGAATCCAAGTCAAGTCACGAGTTTTATGGCTATACTGTCTGAGTCAAGTCACAAGTCTTTATGCCATTCTTTAATGTTTATCTCCCTGTAGCTGAAGGCGACCATGTACGCATGTACCATGCAATCCCGCCCTAACCGTGCTACACTGTTTTGTTACACTAATATTACGCTCATGCTAACTGAATGTTATGATGCATCACATCCCAAATCAACAAAATAAAGTGTAAACATCATTACACACATACAAAGAAGTGATTTTTTCTGTACCGTTCACATGTTATTTTTGATGAGTCAGAGTCGAGTCGGGAGTCATTAGGGACGAGTCAGAGTTGAGTCTGACCTTTGGTTTCCTTTCACCTTTCAAAAACAGGCTATATTGCCCCCTGGTGCACGTGTGAGAGAGTAAATGAATGTGATGGATTGACGCCCTGAACCGGGTGTTTGTTCTGTTCTCGCCCCAGTGCCACCCTGATCGGAATCATGCAGTTGTGGAAGGTGACACAGTGAATAAATGAACAGATAAATGTTTAAACTGAAGACTAAATGAAGAGGATTTACCAAACTGGAACATCCCTACAGAGACCCACCCGCGGGGACGGGGTCGACGGGGCGAGGCGGGGCGAGGCTGAACGAGGCGGCGGGGCGCAGCAGGCGGACGGCATCACTCGACGACACTCAGGAGCTGCGTGGCGAGAACAATCGGCCGAATGCGACGGAGGGTAAGATGAAGTGGCTAATCTAAGAGAGTGAGTTTGTGTTTGAGATTAGAGCCACGCCGACAAGCTGGGGGACAAAAGACCCCACCGACAGCACGAGGAAATGAAATGTTTACTGTGGGGGGTGACACACTGCCCCAATCTTACTGTGTACATATGAGGGTCGGGATGAAGAGGCACTCCTCTGTGTGTGAGTGTGTGTGTGTGTGTGTGTGTGTGTGTGTGTGTGTTACAGCAAACAGGGGCTGAGAAAACAGGTGAGACAGGAGATGAGCAGATGAGAATAAAAACAAACCTGATAATCACGTCACTTCCCGTCCAGGAGGAAACCAGCAGGACTCCAGCTTTTACAGCAAACACACTGATCAGAGCCACAGATTCCAGTGATCCAGTGATCCAGTCATCCAGTGTTTAAAATAAATCATTCATATAATAACTGACGTTTATATTAAGTTCTGCTACTCCAGCATGAATTCAGACTGAACCCACGAAACTTCAGATCATGATTAATGTGAGATTAGTGCTGATTTTACCTCCAGTCACAATCGTCTGAAACCACCTTAAAGCTTTCTAGTGATGTGAGTAGAACTGAATGTACAAGATGTCTCAGTAAACAGAGAAATAAGATTTATCAATACATAACAGAAATTATTATTATAGTTATTATTATCAGAATTATTATTGTTATTAATTATTATTATTATTATTATTAATAATAATTATTACTCTTAGTATTATTAATATAATTATTATTATTGATATTATTATTATTTTTGTCATTATTATAATTTTTATTATTATTATTATTATTATTATTATTATTATTATTATTATTATAGCCAATTATTCATCAGACTAGTTGTTGGGAGGTGCACTTGTCAGCGTGCTCTAAGTGCAGGTCACAAGCTCGAGTAGAAATAGGAGACAGTGGGCATAAAAATTGGTCTGGTAATATTAATAATAATTATAATAATAATATTAATAATAATAATAATAATAATAATTAAAATAATAATAATAATAACAACAACAAAAATAATAATGATAATAATAATTAAATAATAATAATAATAATAATAATAACAACAATAATAATAACAATAAAAATAATAATATAATAATAATAATAATATTAATAAAATAATAATAATAATAATAATAATAATTAAAATAATAGTAATAACAATAATTATAATAATTAAATAATAATAATACATAGTAATAATAAAATAATAATAATAATAATAAAATAATAATAATGATAATAAAATAATAATAATGATAATAAATAAATAATAATAATAATAATAATACCAATAATAATAATAACAATAAATAATAACAATAATAATAATAAAACATAAAAAAAATAAAAAAATAAAAAAATAATAATTTGTACACAGTGATTTAAAGTATTTTACAGGACAGAAATGGCAGAAATACAAGCATTAAAAAAAAAAAAAAAAAAGATGAATTAAAAAATAAAGCTTAATTTTAAAAATAAATGACTGTAGATCAGCGTGTCACACTGTAAAAAATTATTTGAGCAATAAGTCAAGATAACATCTTTCTTTCATTTACTTTAACTTATCAAAATCATTTTTGTAATTTCAACTAGATTTTACGAGTTTTCAGTGTTTCAACTTAAGTTTTTTAATTAGTTCAATGAAATGAAAATCTGAAGCAGTCAAATGAACTTAAATATGTGAGTTCTGCTCTCTAACAGTGTGTAACTGTGTGAATGTGTCATAGGAGGAGCCCTTTGTTTTGATCAATTAATTTAGCAATATTATGGTCTTTTTCGGTAATATACTAATATTATAGATATTCCAGATGTAGTAATAATTTAACCTATAGAATTCTAAACGAAACACCTAACGGGCATCTGCAGACACCAGCTAATAACAGGAACTACACCAGGAGGCGGAGGAATACATTTTGAGGGCGGAATGTTGAACGTCACTAGCTACAACCAGGCGGAGGAAAAATGACCGTTACGGACAGTGTTAGTGAGGTGAGTGGGTGCATTAATCATTGAATTTGAAAACTATCTTAAGTGTTTGGTTCATCAGGTGTCTTGTAAAAAATAAATGCCATAAATTGCTCTTATGTTAGTATATTCTTTACAGGATGCCGCTTCTATCAGTTTTGCGTAGTTTTTGTGAAAGATATTAGCTAGGTTGAAAATAATTTGGCAAACCGAGACAGCTAGTTAAACCAAACCGTTAGCTTACACTAAACTCTAGCTGCTGTTAGGTTTTTAACATATCATTATTAAACATAAATTACATCCAGACCACATGGTCTATTGTTCAAAATGACGCCGTGACCCGGATCCCCCCCCCCCCCTGACTCATACCGAAGGGGGGAGGCGGAGCCCGGGGCTTTTTAGCACATTTCATTGGCTCCAACAGCAGCGGCGTAGGAGGAGCCTAGACTAGTTTTAAAAAAGGGATGGCGGGCTCAGATCGGCCTCTTTCTTACGTGGTGTGTCTAGACTGCAGGAGAAAAGGAGCGCCGGCCGGCTTAGCTCTGATATATATTCACAGATTATTTTTACACTTAATAAAGTGTTTTAAAGAGTACTTTCTGGACTTCCTTCGACTGCTTTCTTCAGGACCTTTTGAACAAAAGATTTATCCTAACAAATGGTAGCAGAGGATGGTTCAAGAGGTCTGAGGATTGCATCAGAATTAATTCAGCTGACTGAGGTAAGACCAGGAATTCTGAGAAAATCTTTTGTACTCAGTACAGGCGCGCGCCTGCTTAAGGTAAACAGACGTTCTCTGTATATATATTAGATGCATTTATTATTTAGTGTACTGAGTGTGAAAGTGAATCTCAGAATCCGTAAGTGTCTGATTAAATTACTAAAGTATCATTAGATAGTTTAAAACTGTGAATATATGTTGGAGCTAAAAATGTGTGTTTCCTGATATCTGAATTTGAACCAAACCGGTTAAAATAAATGTTAAGGGCGCCATTGTGTATGGAACACAATTGAAGGGAAAGGACGCTTGTCTGTTTTGGTAACGGAGCGAACCTTATTCGAGTGTAATAAATTCTAACGAATTCGTCTGTTTCGGTAACGGAATTCGGGTAATTTGATTATTAATCTCAAAGGAGTCTGACTGTTACGGAAACGAGACTCGGCTAGTTCGTCTGTTTCGGTAACGGAATTAGCCTTATTCGGTCGTTCTAAAATTCTAACTAGCCTGGCTGTTTCGGGAACGGGGCTGGAGTAATTTGATTACTTTAAATTCTAAATCAGGTTCGAAAAACAGTACATCAGGAGTTTTGTTTGTCAGTAAGTCTCTGTGTATGTTTGTCTGTGAAACCGTGTGCTGGATGTGCAACGTGGTTTCTTTTGTTGTCGGCGCCATTTTGTTTCTTGAGAACGCATTTTGGCTTTCTGTCTGTCCGCCATTTTGTCTTGGGAATGCAACGTGGTCTCCCGTCTATCCGCCATTTTGTTTCTTGAGAACGCAGCGTGTTTTTCTGTCTGTCCGCCATTTTGGCTTTCTGTCTGTCCGCCATTTTGTCTTGGGAATGCAACGTGGTCTCCCGTCTATCCGCCATTTTGTTTCTTGAAGAACGCAGCGTGGTTTTCTGTCTGTCCACCATTTTGGCTCTGGGAGAGCTGAGCGTGGTTTTCTGTCTGTCCACCATTTTGGCTCTGGGAGGGCTGAGCGTGGTTTTCTGTGTATCCGCCTTTTTGGCTCTATGTGAGCAGCTTGCCGTATCTTGTCCATCGGCTATCTTTGTACGCCTGGATTGGGTAAGTGCTGCAGTTAATTTTATAATCAACTTTATTTTTATAATCTTAAGATAACTGAGTTAAGATGAAGTATTTATGGTACCTTATTAAGTGTGTTTTAAGGTAGATAGCGTTCTTGAACTTTAAGGTTCTTAAACCAGGAAAGGGGGTACTTAGAGTGGAATTCATCCATGTGTGACAGGACATTTTCACACATAATTAAGGAAAATCTCCTTAATCAGAGTTGTTATAGTGAATAAGATTAAAATTTTGTGAGTAACACAGCGCTTGTTAGTCGTGATAGGAGATTTGCTGGGTGTATTGGTGCATGTATTATTGAGGGATTGCTATATTGTTTCTTTGTTTAATGTATGGGGTAGTGCTGGACAATAATTCGACATCAATATGTCGCAAGTGGGGAATGTTTCAATAGCGGGGATATGATTTTAAACAAATTCGATCAATACACATACATACACGAATCCAGTGCTTAGTGTTACCGCTCTGATCACACTGGTTACTGTAACACAGTAGTTTTTAAAGCACATTTCACAGACTGTAATTTTGCTTTTGCTTAAGTATGTTTTGTATTAGTAATTGTTACATTTTGAATAGCATCTGTTACCGAGCAAAATAAAAATAAAAAACGCTAAAGAAATCGCGAATTCAGTGAGTTGCGACAGGGAGTCGAGTCTTTTGTCTCGGTTCCTTTTGAAGAGCCGCGTATTTACATGGCGACTGCCGGAAGAGTCGGTTCCTTTGTTTCGGTTAGAAGAGCCGATTCATGGATTCGAATCATTTTACGACACATCGCTAGTGATTATACAAGTTGAAAAAGTTTTATGTCATTTGAAATGACGCATTACACATCCCTAACTGTTTTAATTGTTGTATCAACATGTTTCTTCTATTGCATTTGAGTTAAGGACAACGTTTCTACTGTTGCATTTGAATTAAATACTACTGTTGTGAGGTTTGTATCCACTCCTGTTTACATTACACAGAGGAGACCCCCTGCTGTTTACTCGGTGAGTACATTTTAAATGCGTTACTTTCTACTTTTTGCTTGAGTGGATTTTCAGAGTAGTAACTTTACTCGTAATTAGGTGGAGATTCATTAAGGTAATAGTACTTTTACTTGAATACACTTTTTGGTACTCTTTCCACCTCTGATTAAGACATGTGTTGATATATTAGATTATATGTTGTCAAAGCTTATGTTTATTTGAGAGTGAGGTCGTGTTTTTCTCTGTATACAAATGCTGAATACAAGTAAAAGGTAAAAGCTATTATATTACTGTTTCTAAAATATTGTGTAGTTGTGAAGAGTGAGATTTCATAGCCCTATAAATCTCATGAGGTGTGATCATTTGTTTGCCTCTTGAATTAAATTGGAAATAATGCCAGAAGGTACCACTATTTCTGTACAGGACAGGGACTCTGATCCCTTCTGGATTTGTGCAGAATTTTCTTTGTCTTTGTCTGCTACAGAAATATCCGTAGTTATACTAAGTGATCTTGAGGGTTATACTTATCTAACTCGGTTAGTGCCAAATTATGTTCTATAACTGAAAGGAAAACATCTCACGTATCAAGTTAATGATTGTATAAATACTACAGTGTACTTCTAAAATTTAACATTATTATCAAATGCTGTAATGTACTTAATCCTACCACTTTTTACTAATTGCAGGAGATGGTGAACATCATGACTGTATTACTCTATCTATTTTTTCTGGGCCTGATAGGAATCCTGAATTGGAAATGTTTGTGAAAGGATTTGCATCCAGAGATGCTGCAACAGACAGGAAACAAGTGGGCTTAGTTAAAATTTTAGCAAATGATACTTTGTGTCATTGTCCCTCCTATTCAATTTAAGTGGAACTATTTAAGTAAAGTTTTGTTCCAATTTTACAGGACAATGCCAGAGGTGACACTGCCGACAAAGCTGTTACACACCTTCCACTGCTCACTAACGACATTATTTGTTTACAGGTCCAGCTAACACCAGACTTTGATTGAACTAACTTTAAAATTCTGTGCTTTCCAACAGGATAAACACATTTAGAAGGTTTATTTAATATTTTATTTTCAAGATTTGATTGTAAAATTTGAAAAAGGGGGGAGTATTATGGCAGGAATAAGAATTTATGTTTAATATGCCGCTTTGTGTATTAAATCCTGTGATACATTGTGCTGGGGCAGCTGGACTGGCAGACCTACGGATATGCATGCAGATTCAGGTACGTATATGCATGCAGATTCAGGGACGCCTGGTGAAGGTAATCTTCAGTCTTACCTCACATATGAGGACATTAAATTTTGGTTTTGTTATGCCTTATTCCTTGACCTGCTAAACTTCGATCGATTGTCCCCATTAGTGGACACTTTTGTCTGCCAGCTAGTGGTAGCAAAAGTACTAGAACACTAATAAAGTTTGTTTGCTTCTTTATTGGGATTTTGACGTTATGTTTTGCACTTTGGTTACATTTATGACAGGAGCGGTGGTTGCTCATTGCACGGGATTCAGGTTATATCGGGCACAGACATGGACAGTTCGGTGTCTCTGGTTCGCCTCGCTGGCATGTCTTTGGACTGTGGGAGGAAACCGGAGCACCCGGGGAAAACCCACATGCGGGCTCCGCGGAGGGGGGACCTTCTTGCTGTGACAGTGTGCGACGGCACTACCCACTGAGCCACCGTGTCGCCCAACTAAGGTTAAAAACATAAGGAATAGGAAAAATGCATTGAAAAAATCAAAGCTCGGGTCTCAGGAGATTAAATATAATTGCTTACACGGACTCCGGTAAGATTCAATTTAATTGGTAATATTTTTTGGAAATTGTTAATTGGCAGTTGGTAATGTTTGATGCTTGTGTTGTATCCGATGAATCTTTTCTAGCTAATTGATCAGGTCAACTCACTCATTTTATACTATATAGTTCATTGAAGAAGTTAGATTGGTTCAATGTGGTGCAGTAAACCTTGTGGCAATACTATGCATGATCATAGATGAGTGGCAGACGAGTGCAATTTAAAGATTGAGGGAATAGTGAGAAGAAAATAACTTGTTAGGAGAGAAGTACATGAAGGGGGGTGACTGGAGACCCAGGTCATAGGTTTCACAGACACACAGCAACCCAGCGGGGGGTTGAGGCCATAAACTGCAGGCCCTGCATGAGTAAAGAGAAGTCTGATATTTAATCTACTGTGTACGGGCTGAGGATGGTGGACACTTATGCGGTACCAAAGATGATGTAAAAATTATGAATACCAGATCTTGCAGATGTGTGTCATGGCTGTTGTTGCATTCTGATGTTTGAGTAAAGCAGTGTTCAAGAGGCATATGGGGTGCTGAGGTACAGAATGCCAAAGTAATGACATCATCAGACAAGAGGAAGGGAAAGCTGATGTGAGACTGGATGGAGACGTTATGCAGTGAAATCTCAAGACCGTGTGGGACAGTAGAGTGTTTTAATAGACATCCACCTGAAGATCTGGGTTCCATAATAAAAAGTGAGGGGTTCGGTAACATCTTATAGAGGTTTTGGATGTATTTTACAGTAAGGTATTAGAATAACAATAATTCGTGTAGAAAAAGTTTTGGTTACAAGAGTAAATTAGAAAGAGTTACAAGTGCTTGTGTTTTAGTGAGAGTAGGGATGCAGGTACCATAGTGATGTGGGGTTAATGACATTTGTAGGGAGATGTAACAATAATACAATAGAGATAGTATAGGTTGGTAGTACTTTGCAGTGAGTTAACTAAATGGAACTGTTTAAGTAGAGTTTAATGTGATTCAAGAAAGCCAAAGTGGATCAAAGCGCTGGTGATGATGAGCATGAGGGATTGGCTGACTAGGAGCAGGAGATGGTCATGTGAGAGTCTGTTGGATTGTGGGAAATGTAGTCTGTATTGTTAGAAGCAGGAGGTGTGTTAGTACCAGTGACCAAAAGTTGGGGTAAAAATCTGAATGAATAAATAATATAAGTCAGGGGTTTGTAGGACTGATGGAAGTTGATATAGCAGAGCTGTTGTTATTTTAAGTATGGCAGAGAAAATAATAAATAGTGGATTGGTGATTTGTATTGGAAAAAATGTGATTTAGAAAATTTGAAGGCTCTCTAGCATGCGACGATGATGAAGTAGAATAAGTGTAGAAAATGTTAGATGTAATGTGTGCACCTTCTGCTCTGATCAGTTTGAACTGTTTGAAGTGGAATTTTATATAGCAGGAAGGGCTGTGATGTAATTGTTTGTTTCCAGGGGATCACTGTCGATTGCCCTGAAGTATATGTTTGTTTCCATAGGGCCATTGTCGGTCGCGGTGAAGTAATTGTTTGTTTCCAGGGGATCACTGTCGATTGCCTTGAAGTATATGTTTGTTTCCATAGGACCATTGTCGGTCGCGTTGAAGTAATTGTTTGTTTCCAGGGGATCACTGTCGATTGCCTTGAAGTATTGTTTGTTTCCATAGGGCCATTGTCGGTCGCGGTGAAGTAATTGTTTGTTTCCAGGGGATCACTGTCGATTGCCCTGAACTATATGTTTGTTTCCATAGGGCCATTGTCGGTCGCGGTGAAGTGATTGTTTGTTTCCATAGGACCATTGTCGGTCGCGGTGAAGTAATTGTTTGTTTCCAGTAGACACTGTTGTTGTACTGAGGTTTACGTTCTTTTGTCTGAGTTGTGCCAGTGAATGTTAAAAGAATACTCGTATTCTTCGACTAGGCAGGAATCTTCTGTTCTAGGGTGTGTCTCGTTAAAACCTATCAGTTTATCTTTTTCTTAATACGTGTTACTGATTTTGCTCGAAAGGTTGTTTAAAGCGGTCTAAAATGTCTACAGGAGCAACAAACCAGAACCGATAAACAGGGGACATTTTGTCGGGTGTCTGTCGCTAAAACACTGAATGAACTGCCAAAGGCAGCTCACTTGCGGCCCTGACGCTAACCTTCCTTACTCGCCGGCGCCACATTGGTGTCAGAAGTGGGATCGTGGTGTTTGGGTGGCTCTGATGGTTTGGTGAGCCAATATGCCCGGTCTGTCGGAGTGCGCTAGCCCAGGTGGCTGTAGGGGCAGGGTGCCCGGTCCAGCAGTGGGTGGAAGAGCGACTCGGCAGTGTAATGGGGTGCGGTCCAGACATGGAGCCACCCAGTGGACGCTTGTGAGTGGGTCACCGGGACGGTTAACCATTAGGGAGGGGGCAGTGTAGCGTTGCCACTGGGTCTGGCACGGGCTTTACCCAGAAAGCCTTGCGGCAGTGGTGTCTAAGCTCACCGTGGCCGTGTATCCCGATGTTGGGAGTGGGGTGGCTGCGGTGAGGGCTGGGTAAGTAGCTTATATGTTTGTCTGTTGTATGATTGTATGTGTGTATGAATGGGTTAAGTGGCTAGAAGGGATGTTTGGGCCATGGAAGGAAGTTATTGCAAGTTTGGTGATGTCAGCATGCGTGGGAACGGCAATTTTAGTGGTATGTGGTTGTTGTGTCCCGTGTATCAGGGTGTTAATGGGAAGATTTGTAATAGATATAGTGAGTAGAGGAAGCAGAGGGGGGCAGGATCCACCAGTTATCCAGATGGTGTTGGCTGATTTGTCGAGATATCAGGTAGATGATGATGAGGAGGATACCCTTGAAGGTGGGCCGGAAGACCCACTTCGAGCGGCATAAGTGCTACTAACTCTGCTTAATTAAAGGTAAAACCGACCAGACAAGATGAGGAGAGAGGACCAGCACTACGGATCATACACCGAGAGGAAGGAAGGACTGGCAGAGGCAGACTTCGTGGGAATTGGAAGACCCACTCCGAGAGACAGAAGTGACACCAACTGAACCTGCCTACAGGGAACAACCCACAGCAGAAAAGCCCGACAAAACCGACTATGCGGAAGAAGAGTCCAGCGGAATCAACGGAGCGGAACAAGACGAGGGGGGAGAATTTAGTTAGACTAGGAAAAAAAAAAAAAAAACATAAACATATAGTTCGCAGACACATAGACCATCTTTGAAAACACTAGTTAAGTGCAACACACATAGTTTAGCTGCAAAACACAAGGGGTTAGTTCAGGATTGTTTGCAATGTATATATGTTTGGTACTCTGCTATTTTTAGGAAATGTTTGTGCTGCTGTGGAAACAGGTAAGGCCGACAGGGGAGAATCCATAAGACATTAGGAGTCATGCAGAGACACAGGAGCTATGGGCCCCTTCTGAATATCTGCAGCTCTGTCTGGTGGAGGACAACCTGAACGGACTTCCTGTAGAAGCCACGCACCCATTGTTTTTATTTTATTTTTCTCGTGTTTGATTTCCTATTTTTTAAATTACTTTATTTTGATTTCCTGTTTTTATTATTTTTTGTTTGTTTGTTTGTTTCAGGGTTAGGAGCTGTTGCGATAGGTACGGTTCCTTTAGTTTAACTGGTAGCCTTTTTATTTTTAGAAACGTTTTATTGTATAAAATTCAGCCCAGTGGCCATGTAGTCAGAAGGGGTTAAATTGGGGGGTTGCTGACAGCTATCCTTATCTCCTGGGATCTAGAAACACCTAACCTATAGTTAAAAGTTATTGTGAAAGCATTAAGATGCTTTCAAGGGGGGATTGTTAGGTTTTTAACATATCATTATTAAACATAAATTACATCCAGACCACATGGTCTATTGTTCAAAATGACGCCGTGACCCGGATCCCCCCCCCCCCCTGACTCATACCGAAGGGGGGAGGCGGAGCCCGGGGCTTTTTAGCACATTTCATTGGCTCCAACAGCAGCGGCGTAGGAGGAGCCTAGACTAGTTTTAAAAAAGGGATGGCGGGCTCAGATCGGCCTCTTTCTTACGTGGTGTGTCTAGACTGCAGGAGAAAAGGAGCGCCGGCCGGCTTAGCTCTGATATATATTCACAGATTATTTTTACACTTAATAAAGTGTTTTAAAGAGTACTTTCTGGACTTCCTTCGACTGCTTTCTTCAGGACCTTTTGAACAAAAGATTTATCCTAACACTGCCTTCCCGCCCTTTTTATTCAAGCCAGTTGCCGTTTAACAAATGCACACATACAGTATATACCGACGTGAGTTTAAAGCAAATAATAATGATAACTCAAAATCCAAATATTTTACATACTACAGATGTAATCGATCATTTATGACTTGTTTGGAGTTTAAATTCTACATCCAGGTCTTAATTTATGTCAGCGAGACTAGTCAACATGGTTTATTTCACAGTATCAGTTTATCTGAATTATAAAAATAAATGAACTTCACCTTAACACCTGCTGTTTAAAATGGCGGGCTGCAGTTTTCAGCTTCACGGTAAAGTTTATTGAGTAGTTTGAGTATATAAATTAAGACCTGGACGTGTGTTGAGAACCTTTTTGGGTACATATTTACAGAGATAATAATAATAATCTTAAAAAGATTTCTTTAGGGGTTCTTTAGTAAATAAATACATTGATTCTATGTAGAGCCATGAAAACTCAAACAACCATTTACATGATTAAATAGTTTTTTGCATGCTCAAATTGCGCTTCAGATTGATGAGAATGTGTTGTGTATGGTTCTATAGCACCAAAAGGGTTCTTCTATTGTTATAAGCTTGAGATCGCAACAATAGCAGAACACTTTTTGGTGCTAATCATACACAACACATTCTGCATCAATCTGAAGAACCTTTCATCATACAAAGAGCCATTTAGGCATGCACATGGTTCTTTATGTGTTCATGGTTCTATATACAACTAATGTCTTTACTAAAGAACCTGTAAAGAACCATCTTTTTAAAAGTGTGGGTGACAATTGATTCCTATTGTTTAACAATCTTAGCCTAGCAGCTCCAGTTTTAACTAAAGAAAAACAATTTGGACTCCAAACATGTCTTGACTGATCTGGGTGAACTCGCTGAACTATTCCTATAATGTGTGCAGTTTACTCTTTTCATTATGTTTGCAGTTCATATGACTTAATCACGGTATCCTATATGTGTTCTGATAATGAATTTTCTGTTTTACAGGTTTTGTTTGAATTAATTGAAGTTTCTAACAGTTCTCCAGTCCCATGTGGAATTTGCACAACATGTGAAGAAACACAGAAAAGGAACCAATCTAGTCGCTAAACTTAGCTGTGAGCTTTGTACTTTTTCTACTCCAAGCAACATCAAACAATATGTGGTTCATTTAAAAAGACTTGAGAAATAGAGAAACTGTGAATTACCCCTTTGTGGAGTGCTCTTTTAAATCTAATGTTTCACCCTTTAGATTCTCATGTGGATTATATTGTGTTCAATATTTTGTTGCATTTAAGTAAACCTTCTGCACTCAAACTTTCTCTAGTACACATACACTGATCAGCCATAACATTAAAACTACCTCCTTGTTTCTACACTCACTATTTTATCAGCTCCACTTACCATATAGAAGCACTTTGTAGTTCTACAATTACTGACTGTAGTGCATTTGTCTCTCTGCATGCTTTGTTACCCCCTTTCATGCTGTTATTCAATGATCAGGACCACCACAGAGCAGGTATTATTTAGGTTATTTATGAGAGGATCTGACACAGCAGCACTGCTGGAGTTTTTAAACACCTCACTGTCACTGCTGGACTGAGAATAGTCCACCAACCAAATATATCCAGCCGACAGCGCCCCGTGGGCAGCACCCTGTAACCACTGATGAAGGTCTAGAAGATGACCAACTCAAACAGCAGCAATAGATGAGCGATCGTCTCTGACTTTACATCTACAAGGTGGACCAACTAGGTAGGAGTGTCTAATAGAGTGGACAGTGAGTGGACACGGTATTCAAAAACTCCAGCAGCGCTGCTGTGTCTGATCCACTCATACCAGCACAACACACACTAACACACCACCACCATGTCAGTGTCACTGCAGTGCTGAGAATGATCCTCCACCTAAATAATACCTGCTCTGTGGGGGGTCCTGACCATTGAAGAACAGGGTGAAAGGGGGCTAACAAAGCATGCAGAGAAACAGACTACAGTCAGTAATTGTAGAACTACAAACATGCTTCTATATGGTAAGTGGAGCTGATAACATGGACAGTGAGTGTAGAAACAAGGAGGTGGTTTTAATGTTATGGCTGATCGGTGTATGCATGCATTATTATGTAGTGAGTTGCTCTTGCTGAAATGTGTTTCATATTTTATTAAATTTATCATATTTTATTACATTTCCTAATGTTTTGGTTTGTTTTAACATGTCACTTGTAATAATTTATTTTTGTACTTTCTTTGTTAACATCTAATTACACTGAAATGTGGTGTTGAATTCAACTGTTCATCCAAAAAAAATTTAAGTGAGTTGTTACCTCAGAAATTGTGTTTGTTGTTATAACTATAATTCACAATTTAAAACTCTAAATAATTTTACATTATCTTAACTTAAAAACTAATGTCAAGACTGATTTTAACTTAAATATGTAGGTTGAAGCCAATGATTAGGACAAGTGAACAAAACTCATAATGCTTTGTCATCTGTATTTTAAACTTGCATTTCTAAGTTGAAACAACAAGCATTACATAGTCATATCAACCTGAAGACCGGAATCCAAAGCAAAACTAGACTTAAAGTAATGAGTTGAAGTAAATAGTAATTATAATTTGATTCTACTTGAAACTTTAAGGCAGCTTTTTAACTTAAGTTTTTGAGTTGAAGCTGATACATTTTTTTACAGTGCACTGACACCCCAGGAGTTTAAACTAGTCGTGCTGTTTTGAGAAAGTCGAAGTCCATGTGGGTTAAACACTGCTAGAGCTAAAACCCTCAACCTGAATTAGAAACTGCTTATTTAAAATCCTTTAATTAAAAAAAATAAAAAAAATACAAGAATTAAATTCAATAAAATGATTTAATTAAGATAATAAAAAAATAAAAAAAAACATTAAAAGATTAAATGAAAATGCTGTATAAGGACCAGAAAAGAAGATCCAGGTCCAGGATTATTTTACTGTCCTGCTCATGAGTACAAACAGAATGTTTTATTATATATAAATTATTTTGTAGTTCTAAAATAAAAGTTCCGTGTTATGATGTGGGTATAAAGACCCGAGATCAGGAGATAATGATGATAATTATGATTACATTTTACTCCTGCTGCTGATGCGGGCGCCGAGCTTTTCTCATCTCCACACTCATCTTTCACTTTCAGGTCTGCAGCACTATATCAGACGCTCTGACACACGCGCTCTCCTCCCGAGCTCAGTCTGTAGGGTTAGGGGGGATCAGTCGCAGGGTAAACCGGGTTTTACGCCCTATTAACTGTTACACCATCATAATCAGGAGACGTCGGAATAGTACTGCAGAGTCCCTGCAAAGTACTATAGGGCAGCGGTAGCTTGGTGGATAAGGTACTGGACTAGTTATCATAAGGTTGCCGGTTCATTGCCACATTGTCACTGTTGGGCCCCTGAGCAAGGCCCTTAACCCTCAATTGCTTGAAGTGTATATAGTAATAACTGCAATGTAAATGTAGTACCTGCGATCCTTCAGCCTGAGCTCTGATCACACAGCGTCCCGATCGCTCACCCAGAGCATCATTATCACCGGGCGGGGACACAAACACAGCGCGGCAGCATTCAGATGAGGAGCAGAGCTCTGATTGACGCTCTCCTCCGTCTCCTCCGTCTCCTGAATGCCGTGCAGCAGGTAGATTTCCATACAGACAGTGAAAAATAGTGGCGCTGCAGCTCCAGGTGAGTGGACTGATTGGCTCCTGTAGCGGAGCAGGATGCTGTAAAGTGGTTTGATCGATCTGTGAGGTGATAGAACTCCATCAGGGCTCCGAGTGAAGGCAATCCGAGCTCTCATGCGGCCGCCGCTTCGGTTTGATTCACGAGAGATAAAAGATGGAAACATGAGACGCTCCAACAGCGACGTTTATCTTTAAAATCAAAATCATTCATGTAGATGTAAAATTAGATTTGCAGACCGGTCGTCTGGGCGCCATCTAGCGGGCATAATTAGCAGTGCCTGCAGCAGACACGTTTCTGCTAGGGTGGGATGACCGGACTATGTGGGTGGGGTCTTCAAACGCTGTGTAAGGACCCTGATTGGAGGCAGGGGTGAAAAAGGGTTTCTCTAAGGGCTGCACGCGGGTCAGAGGAGGCGTGAGCAGCAATATACCCACCTCACCTGTAATCAGTGATCCACCAGCAGAGGGAGACAATCTGACTACGATAAACTGGGAGAAAATGCAGAAATAAAATATAACAGCAGACGCTTTTATCCGATTGAGCACGATTTTGAGCAATTGAGGGTTAAGGGCCTTCCCCAGGGGCACAACAATGGCAACTTGGCAGTAGTGGGGCTTGAACCGGCAAGCTTCTTTATTACTGGTCCAGTATCTTAACCACCATGCTCCACTGCCCTTTTTATCCAGAGTGTTTTACAATTACGACTGAATACAATTCAGGGGCAGAACAGCAGCAACTTGGTAGTGGTTGGGCTTGAACTGACAACCTTCTGATTGCTGGATTTGGTCCCTCTAAACTCCTATGTGAAGGCATTCCATTGGATTTTGGAAGATGATGACGGGATTTGGCTCAGATCAGCTGGTGAGGTCGAGCTAACGTTGGCTGATTTGGCTTGCTCACCGTCAGAGTTCCAGTACGTGCCACAGGTCAGAGCTACTACTACTTACTATAGATAGCAAACCACGTCTTTATAGATTTTAGTTTATGTTCTGCTAAATCAGAACAAGGTTTAAAGAACAACTTCTCTAGAAGGTCGTTATATGATCTGATCAAAAGTATTTGGACACCTGACCACAAGCTTGCTGGACGTCCCATTTCCTCTTCTCACAAGACTTTGAAGTGTGCCTGTGTGTGGGAATTTGTGCCAGCGTTTGTGTGGCTGGGCACTGATTGATTAGTCGGTGTTCCGGTTCATCCCAGAGCTGTTGAGTGGGGCTGAGCTCAGGGCTCTGTGCAGGACGCTGGAGCTTCTTGGTTTTTAAGATGAGCTTTTCTTCACGTCTTTATAGAGGAAACAGGAATGAGGCCTTCCCTAAACTGCTGCTGCAGAGTTGGAAGCTTATTATTTTCCTTTATATGACTGATTTATTACACCTGTTAGTTACTGTCGTGGCTGAAACACATGAATAAAAAAATTAGAAGGGGCGTCCCAATTCTTTTGTCCATGTAACATATTTGAAAATTAAGTTAACGGAAACGTAATTTTATTAATTATTGATTTTTTTTTAATTAAATTAAATTAATGAATTCATTAGTTGTTGGAACACTTTGACGTTTGGATTAGTTGTCAAAGTGTGTTGAAATAAGACTTTTCAATCTCGCATAATAGGGTGGTGGTACCTCAGCGGTTAAGGTACTGGACTAGTATTCAGAAGGTTACTGGTTCAAGCCCCACCACTGCCAAGCTGCCACTGTTGGGTCCCTAAACAAGGCCCTTAACCTTCAAGTGCTCAAACTGCATTCAGTCATAATTGTTAGTCGCTTTAGTTAAAAGCATCCGCTAAACACTGACACCCCTGGACTTCTGTCTATGGGTGACCCTAAAGATATGGTGTATGGTAAAAGCTCCTCCAATGAGACGAACTGTTTGATAGGAGGCGGTAAAAGCGACTCAGGCCGTACGAACAAAACTCACCGTGACTTATTGTAGTAAAACAGCGAGTGAGGAATGTGATTAGTGGAGGAACTTATGAGCAGTAATAATGAAGAGAAGTTTAGTGCTCCTGTCTCCTTCTTTTACTACATTAAACCACGTTAAGCTTTATTTTGAACCAGAAGCGTTTTAGACTCTGGGAGAAGCTGATTCTGATTCTCACCATTTCTCAGAAGCTGGAGCTGTAACACAAGTTTAAAAGTGAAACAGGGAGGAGAATCCAGATAAACACAGATACATGTGGAGCTGTAACCCTGGATCTGATCTGTTTATTCCACACTGATATTCACACTCGAGCCGAGCGCTACACGTTTCGGGAGACCAGCTACCGGGCACCAGTTTGTGACCCCCGCGTGCTCCGCCGAGAGCCCCTCGTGCTCCAGAACCTGTCACCGGTCCCCCTTCCCTTCCCATGAGCGGCCCACACAATAGAGAAAGGGTCCCGACCGCGGGGTTCAGTCGCCATTAACCTCCACCAGCTGTTCCAGCCGAGGCCATTGGGCCGCTCAATACACCCAGCGCCCTCCCGAACCCCCTCCGAAAGGGGGGCCCTCACGTCGCCTAATCTAGCCATTGTTGGGCAGGAATGCTGACAGAAAGAAAAGAGGTTTTTTTCTCCTCTTCCTTGTGTTTATGAAAGCATGTGTAGCCAAGTGTGAGAGCACCGAGAGGCCAGGGCTAATTTCTATAGTCGCCCGTGAAGGGGAGAAACTAGCCGAGAGAAAGGGCTGCTTAGCTGCCTGACAATTTCTCTCTCTCTCTTTTTAGAAAATGGATGGCGATTGTTGGTCACTGATTCACCCCCCACCGTCCGTATCTGGTAATTCCAATTCAGGCACATTTGGAAATTGGATTAAATGAAAAGTGTTAAAAGGTTTATTCTTATTTTGTTTCCTCTTACAAAGCTATAACAAACTCACTGGTGCCATCGTCACATTATTTACGTCACATGTGTTTTACCTCCTAAACAATCAGTTATTACCTAGTTAGTACTTAGTTAGTACTTGACCACATCACATCACATGCATGTCGAGCTCAGGAACCTCAACACCACTTATTTATTTATTTATTTATTTATTGTTTTTGCATCTGACACTTTAAACTTCTCTTTTGCACAATAACGTCAATTATCTCATTTAAATACATTTATTTTATTCATTTATTTTATTTAATATTTTTTTAAATCTGTAATTTGTATTTAGTTTATTACTCTAGTCATTAGCAGAAGAATACAGAATAAGAATTCCATCGTAAGTGTGACGCTTTACTGTCCACGAGACGATAAACTCTAAAATCTTTCATCCTAAATTTTAATAATTATGTAGATTTATCCAAGTTTGGGTATTAATGATATAGGAAAATTATTGTGGATGTCCCAAAGTGTCGAAACTTTAAATAATAATAGTATTTATGCACAATATACCATTGTGCAGAATAAGATAAGATTAAGATAAGATAAGATTCCTTTATTGATCCCAGTGGGGGAAATTCGAGTGTTACAGCAGCTCCAGTACAGAGTAAATACAGTAAATAGAGTAAATAAAATAGAAAATAAGAAAGTTATAAAAACAAATACAGCTATGAATGCATCAACACTTACCAAAACATTATTATTTTGCCAAAATAAGCTCAACCAGGTACTAAACAAATCAAATCTAGGTTTATTTGTCACATACAGAGTCATACACAGTACAACTGGCAGTGAAATGCTTTTGTGACTGCTCAGCCACAGTAATTACAAAAATCCACCAAATAGTCAAAATATATATTCATACAAAAAATATAGAAATGTTTTTAAAATGTAAAAATGTAGAAAAGTAGAAAAATTAAAAATATAATTTAAAAAATAGAAGCAAAATCAAAATGTTGATATTTTTGTATTTTTAAGTTAAATATAGGTTTATAGACAGGATTCCGAGAAGTGGAATCAGCCTTCTACACAATGCAAAATGTATTATGGTTATATGGGCAGTTGTAGCCTAGTGGTTAAGGTACTGGTCCAGTAATCAGCAGGTTCCCGGTTCAAGCCCCACCACAGCCAGGTTGCCACTGTTGGGTCCTTGAGCAAGGCCCTTAACCCTCAATTGCTTAGATAATATACTGTTACAGTACTGTAAGTCGCTTTGGATAAAAGTGTATGCTAAAAATGGAAATAAGATAAGCTAGCCTTTTATTATCCCACAGAGGGAAATTTGCAACGTTACAGAAACTTTCAGGAATAAAGAGAATAAAAGTGTTTATACATGTATTGAAAATGGAAATGTAAGATATATAAAAAGAAATAAAAATGACAAACAGGAGTTAACAGATATTGACAGGCACTGACGGGTATTGCATAAAGTTAAACAAATGTTGCTTCAAGTTTGCTTTAAATAAGTGCAGATATAAAAACCATATCATTATTTTGTGGTTCAGTGTTTGGTTAGCATTGTTCCAGTGCATCGTACAGAACAGATCAACATTTACCAAAATTTGACTAGTGCTACTCAACCAGGTACTAAATACAAAGGATGGAGACAAATTGTTGATGTTTTAGGGTTTTAAAGTGCATATAAGTTTATTTTTAAGGTGTTTATTAGAAAATAAGAACAGATTTCAGAACAGACGTCCTGGTTAGAGGGGTACAAATCCAAGATTCAGACAGTTTTTATTTATTTGTTTGTAAAAGAGGTTTAAGAAATAAATATAAATGTTTGGTAGTTGTAGCTTAGCAGTTAAGGTACTGGACTAATCAGAAGGTCGCTGGTTTAAGCCCCACCACTGCCAGGTTGCCACTGTTGGGCCCTTGAGCAAGGCCCTTAACCCTCACTTGTTCAGACTGTATAGTGCTAAATACCCTAAATGTAAAGTTTGGAATGGTAGGAGTCAGTGTGGTGGGTCTGATGGTTCTTCTTTGGTTATATAAAGCACGGTAAATTCTCGGTACATCTGGGTCCTCGTGTATTTGGCACGTCACCACAGTTTTAACTTTTCGGGAGATGAAACCCTCAGCCGGAGGAGCCGAACGCCTCAGATAAAAGCCGACGGGTCGAGTCAGTATCAGTTTCTGGAGGACGGGGAAGGGGGGGGGGGGGGGGTTCAGTGTTGTGACAGGCTTGACGGGCGTGGATGGTTGAATCTGCTCCACTTGATTATCTGTCGGCGCGTTACACACAGTTTGTGCTAATGAGCTCACCAGCTCCCATGGGCAGTAACCCCCCCACCACACACACACACACACACACACACACACACACACATACCCCCCCCCCATGCCAGCGCTAAAGATCACTTTCACTGCTTTGGCAAAACTCATTCATGCTCACAAAAAGTGTGACTTCGGCGGCGCTGCCCCTTTTTACTGCTCCTTTTGTGAAGCCCTCGCAGGCGCGGTCGGCAGAGCGAGGGCCCGAGCGCTGCCTGCTCTTCATGCCCACTCGATTGCCTGCCATTACCATACATATCCATATGAAAAGTCAGGCATGGTCCCAACAGCTGTCTGCTTAAAAAAAGAGCCGGGTCCTCCTCACCCCCCCTCCGCCCTCACAGAAGATCTGCTCGAACCCTCGGCCAGCAATAATAAACCCGAAGCATTTAAACAGTCTTTCAGAGCCTGAGCGAGGGAGAGTTATGGGCGCCACATTTCACTGTTTCACACCCATGGAGGGCTTTCATTGGCCGGTTCATTGGCCTGTTTCTGGCTTTGCTGTGCCCTCCCAGAAGTCAAGAGAGTAAAGGAGGGGCCGCCCAATTGGCCAGACAATGCTACCCCCCCCCACCCCCCAGCTCTTCAGAAACACAGAGCTTCATGAATAACAATTGTGCCCCATTAATCCCCTGTTTTTAAACTTTAGAAATGGAAGGAAATGATTCATAAGGAGAGATATATATATATTTATATATATATATATATATATAAATCTTCAGAAAGTTTCCTCACGTGTATATGTTGGTTATAAGCGCTGAGGGTGGAGGAGGAGGAATCACTCGTGTCTGAGAGACTGAGAGACGCTTATAGTCCTGATTTAGCTCCATCTGATTTCCACCTTCTTGGACGCTGAAAGAAGCTTTAAGGGGAAGAAGATTTTCATGGGATGATGATGTGAAAGCAGCGGCGCATCAGCAGCTATGAGCTCAACCAAACACATTGTTTGCTGACGGCATTAAAAAGTTGGTACGACGCTGGAAAAATGCATCAGAAGGGACGATGTAGAAAAGTGATGGAGTTTATTTTTATAATTCTTAATAAATAGAGTTTAAAAAGTGCTGAAACTTTTTGAAGATCCCTAATATATATATTATAGATTATATATATTTTTTAGATAGATAGATTATAGATATACCCTAAATTTTTGATTATAAATAGATTATAGATAGACTATAGATATATTATAGATTACAGATCGATTATAGATAATAGATAGATTACAGATCGAGTATAGATAATAGATAGATTACAGATAGATTATAGATATACCCTAGATTTTTGATTACAAATAGATTATAGATAGATTATAGATAGATTATAGACTATAGATAGATTGTAGATAGACTGTAGATAGATTATTAATAGACAATAGATAGATTATAGATTATAGATAGATTATAGATAGATACTTTATTTATCTTGAGAGAAATTACTGACTCCTATTAGTTGAACAAGAAGAAAAAGAAAAGAACTAATATAAATAAAAATGAAAAATGAAGGGTGTAGCAAATGTTCAGCGTTTATAAACTATCTCTGTCAGACCTACATCTGATATTATATTTTATATTTATACACATATATACCATATATACAAATATATACACATATATACACAGTTATTGATTATAATAAACTATACGTTTGCTCCTGTTGAATATATTTAGACTTATATCTGATATTTTTATTTCTATATTTATACTTATATATTGTTTATAAGACTATGTTTATTTACTGGTGCTTCTATTAGAATTATGTAAATAATTGCACAGATTTCTTTGTATAATGTAAATTGTATATATGAACGTTGCACATTTGCTACAACCTAAATACTTTATTTATATTTCTATTAATTCTTCTTTATTTCTTCTTATTATTGTTCAACTACTTGAGGCCAATAATTGTCCTCGTGATGAATAAAATATCTAATCTAATCTATCAAAATAATCCTTCACATCTAGTATACTGGAATAAAAGCTTAATTATTAAATATATTAAAATATATTTATAAAAAATATATACTAATAATATACAAGATTATAACTGCATGAAGTTCTAATAAGAGTATCAGAAAAATTCCCCCAAATAATCATCACATTAATCTTTCCCTTGGGCTGCATCATGTATTCCAGCAGTGAGCTCCCTCTCCCAGTTCACTGTGGATCTTCTTTATCTGCGTGGATTTAACAGCCTCTCTGTTCTGTTCCATCTCCTGCTGGGATAATGAGCGGCGTCTTCATCTATAGGTTTTCTATAGACCCCCCTGGAGGAGTTAGGATATCCAGCATCCCGCAGATATTTACCCCATGTTGCTCCTCAGTGGCCTGCACAAAGCCCTTAACATCAAACTTGAAGTATAACTGTGGGATGAATCGGAATGTGGATCGTGAGTCAGGCCGTTTAGTCTCACCCTGACTGCATTCTTACAAACTCACACAAAGATGAAATGCTGTAAAGTCCATCACAGATGAGCGGAGACAGCTACACCCGCAAATCCCATCAAATTTCACTCTTTCACCATCTACTGTACATAATATTGTGGAAAGATTCAGACAAACCAGATGAATCTCAGTCAGAGTGGGGCAGGGGAAGCACTTTTACATGTGTGACCTTCAGGCCTTCGCACGTTTATACCCACTGGGAGTAAAACCGTTGTCACTCAACACAGGCCGCCGCTGCATCAAGAACTGCAACATTTATTATTATTACTGTCACTGTTAATATTTATTATTGTTACAATTTACTCTGTTTTTCTTACATTATAAATAAATAAATATATATATCTGTAACTATTTTTTATATAGTGTATATTTTTTATTCTTATTACTTTCTTTTAATTATTTTTCCTAAATATTATAAATAACCACACTTTGGTAATACAAATGTCCATATTTTGTCCTGCCAGTAAAGCCACGTTTGAGTTTGCGTGACACTTCAGCACTATTTAGAACCACCTCAGAGTTCTCTGTGCGCGAGTTCATCTCAGATGGACCGAAAGACAGTGGAGATGTGTTCTGTGGTCAGATGAGTCCACAGTTCAGCTTGTTACTCTGAGCCAAGGATGAAGAGGACCATCCAGACTGTTATCAGCGAAAGCTGCAAAAGCCCAGAACTGTCCTGGGGTGGCATCAGCGCATGTGTGAGGGTACCACTCATACAGAGGCGTATTTTGGGATTTCAGAGAGACACGTGCTGCCATCAAGGTGACGTCTTTATCCCAGGAAGTCCAGAAACAGAGCGCGTGTGCTTGAGCGGCCTGCCTGCAGTCTAGATTAGCTCCTAATCATGAAGAGGAGAATCAGACGACGGCGAGCACGGACTGTTGAGCAGCTGAATCTCGTATCGAGCAAGAACGGAGCAACGATTAGTGTCCTCAGTTCCTCACACATTAAAACGTGGAATTAATAGGAACACTGATGGAACACAGGGGGGAACACAGGGGGAACACGCCCCCCGTCCTGACTTTTTTGGAGCGTGTTGTTTATATTTGTGTAAGATTTTTGCCTCTTGTTTATATTTCAGTTCCTCTGAGAAGCCGGTGCAGCTCTGACGCTCTGGCGAGGTGGAGGTGGAGGGGAAACGGAGCTCAGTGGGCTCAGATCCATGAATAAGAAAAGGCTACGACTCAAAAGAAGATCTGCTTCAGCTAGCATAGGCATGTGTGTGTGTGTGTGTGTGTGTGTGTGTTCATGGATCACACACACACACCGCTGAGCGAGTGACCCCTGAGTCCCACACAGGGTCCCGCACCTTCACCATCCAAAGGAAACAGAGCAGGGGGCAAATTTGTACCAATTATGTTCCATCAGGGATTCAGTAAAGCTAATGTTATTATACTGATCCCCCGCTCAGCAGGGCTACTGCTAGCTCACTGCGCTAACAACACTATACCTACAGTGCTAATAAAATAGTGGCCTACTGCACTAGCTTACTGTGCTAACAACACCAGAAGTTTACCACACCAAAAACAGAAGCTTAATGCGCCAACAGCAAAACAGTAGCTTAATGCGCTAACAGCAAAACAGTAGCTTAATGCGCTAACAACAAAACAGTAACTTACTACGCTAACAGCAAAACAGTAGCTTACTGCATTAGCTTACTGTGCCAACAACAAAACCATTAACTTACAGCACTAAAAGCAAAACCAGTAACTTAATGCGCTAGCTTACTATGCTAACAACAAAATCAGTAGCTTACTGCACTAGCATACTGTGCTAACAACAAAACCAGTAGCTTACTGTGCTAATAAACCAGTAGCTTGTCTGTGTGTGGGAATTTGTGCTCATTCATTCATGACAGCTCTTGTGTGGCTGGGCGCTGATTGATCAGTTGGTGTTCCAGTTCATCCCAGAGCTGGATGGAACTTTTCTTCACGTCTTTATAGAGCTCACTCATGATGGAACAGGAGAGGACCTTCCCTAAACTGTTGCTGTGGCGCCCCCTATAGACAGGAGCAGCACTGATGTGTATAGAGCAGATCTGTCTCTCTCTTAACAGTCCTGTTTACTGTGCAATTCATTATGATGAGAGGGATTATGGGAAGGATTTGGGAGTGCTGGGGGGGGCGAGAAAGTGTCGGGGTTTGGGGGGGGTGAGAGGTAGAGTGCCGGGGGAGGGGGGGGTGATTTTAGGGCTTCTTGAACACGCCTCTCCTTTCTGCCATGAGTGCGCTGGTGATTAGTTCGGCGAAGGGAGCGGAGAAAGACACAGAGACCCCCTCGAATTCAAACGGGGGACCTGACTGGCCCTTCTGGAATTGGGATGGGGGTGCGAGGGGTGTGTGTGTGTGTGTGGGGGGGGGTCACAATGAGTGGAGTTTATTGCAGGGACCAGCTTACGCTCCTGCACACAAAACCATGGGAACTCCGGTCAGGTGGAAACTCGTGGCTCATTCGGATCCGTGAACTTTCTCTCTCTCCACACTCCTGATCCGCCTGGACGTGCTCGAGGAGCACGGGGCGGGGCGGGGTAGGTGAGGGGGACATGGGGGGCATGGAGGGCACCCCCAGAGAACCCCCCCCAAAGTATAAAATCTCACTTTTATTTCTCTTGCTCTTCTGATTGTTTTCTTTTCGTCTATAGTATGAACTGTCACTACTGCTGAAATCTGGTGTTCCAGGGTTCGAATCCCAGCTGTGCTATCAGCCGGTCGGGCGTCTACACAAAACCAGTACAGCTATTGGGAGGTGCACTTGTCAGTGTGCTCTCAGTGCAGGTCACAAGCACCCGGATAGAAATGTACAGTACATCACATTTACAGCATTTTCAGCATTTAGTAGACAGTGCACTGTCTAAGAAATTAAGGGTTAAGGGCCTTGCTTAAGGGCCCAACAGTGGCAACCTGGCAGTGGTGGGGTTTGAACCAGCGACCTTTTGATTACTACTTCAGTACCATAACTGCTAGGCTACTGCTAGGCAGTTGTAGTCTAGTGGTTAAGGTACTGGTCCAGTAATCAGAAGGTTTAGCAGGTTGCCACTGTTGGGCCCTTGAGTGAGGCCCTTAACTCTTAATTGCTTAGACTGTATACTGTCACAGTACTGTAAGTCGCTTTGGATAAAAGCGTCTGCTAAATGCTGAAAATGTAAACGTATGAGGAGCAGATCTGCTCTGGCGCCCTCTACAGACGGGAGCAGCCGTAAGTAGCTGGTTTGCTAGTGACGGATCTATAATCGAGTGTGTGTGTGTGTGTGTGTGTGTGTGTGAGTGTGTGTGAGCACGTTCACAATAAAAAACAATTTTCCACTGCGGAGGCGAGCAGCAACCAATTACAGACCTGACAGCCACCTGCACTCCTCTACCCCCACCCGCCCGCCCGCGACCCGCCCGCGCCCCACCCGTTGCCCTCTCCTCCTCATGTATATTTAATAAGCCGGCGGCGTTATGAATGGCGCGGCCGGGTGAGGGAGGGGTGGGAGTAATAAGGCTCCCAGCTGGAGGCGATGTAGCGGGCCCCTGTCACCCAGCGCCAGTCTTTACAGCCGCCGCCCCGGGACAGCTGACCCCGGACGCCCAGCCTGGGAAGGGGTGGAGGTTTAGGGCTTAGGGGTGACGTCCCCCCCCCTCCATACCAAGCGCCACTTCAAATCTCTTGTTGAGCGATTTTACACTCGCTGTCCAGCCCAAAGGCGCCGGACGTGAGATCTGACGGAGCCGCCCGTGACTTTAATTTGATAAGTAGTGTACCCAGCGGGAATTAAAAGTGCATTACAGGGCTCACAGGCTCACCTCGGGGCACGAACGCACCCGTTTTGGGAGGATGAGGAGGCTGGTGAGCGTGAATCCACCCTCGAGCGATTCCACAGCCGGAATTATAAACTGTGATGGAATTTCAGAGCCGGCCTGTGGAATAAACGGTTTAGTTGAATGCTAGAAGTGCCATCCATCCTAAGGGCCGCCCCAATTTTTACAATTTTTTTTGCTAACAATATTTATATTATTATTTCTAAATATTACAGAAAACCACATCATAACTGTACCTAATATTACAAGCCCTAATATTTTCCTTGATGTGTGCGCCCGTCTGGCATCCACCCTCCTCACATTCTAGTTTAGGAGAGGCACCGTCAGTATATATACATATACACACCAATCAGCCATAACATTAAAACCACCTCCTTGTTTCTACACTCACTGTCCATTTTATCAGCTCCACTTACCATATAGAAGCACTTTGTAGTTCTACAATTACTGACTGTAGTAACCCCCACAGGACCACCACAGAGCAGGTATTATTTAGGTGGTGGATGATTCTCAGCACTGCAGTGACACTGACATGGTGGTAGTGTGTTAGTGTGTGTTGTGCTGGTATGAGTGGATCAGACACAGCAGCGCTGCTGGAGTTTTTAAATACCGTGTCCACTCACCGTCCACTCTATTAGACACTCCTACCTAGTCGGTCCACCTTGTAGATGTAAAGTCAGAGACGATCGCTCATCTATTGCTGCTGTTTGAGTCGCTCATCTTCTAGACCTTCATCAGTGGTCCCAGGACGCTGCCCACGGGGCGCTGTTGGCTGGATATATTTGTTTGGTGGACGATTCTCAGTCCAGCAGTGACAGTGAGGTGTTTAAAAACTCCAGCAGCGCTGCTGTGTCTGATCCACTCATACCAGCACAACACACACTAACACACCACCACCATGTCAGTGTCACAGAATCATCCACCACCTAAATAATACCTGCTCTGTGGGGGTCCTGTGGGGGTCCTGACCACTAAAAAACAGATGGACTACAGTCAGTAATTGTAGAACTACAAAGTGCTTCTATATGGTAAGTGGAGCTGATAAAATGGACAGTGAGTGTAGAAACAAGTAGTTGGTTTTAATCTTATGGCTGATCAGTGTGTGTGTGTGTATATATACGTATATACAGTGTATCACAAAAGTAAGTACACCCCTCACATTTCTGCAAATATTTCATTATATCTTTTCATGGGACAACACTATAGACATGAAACTTGGATATAACTTAGAGTAGTCAGTGTACAACTTGTATAGCAGTGTAGATTTACTGTCTTCTGAAAATAACTCAACACACAGCCATTAATGTCTAAATGGCTGGCAACATAATTGAGTACACCCCACAGTGAACATGTCCAAATTGTGCCCAAAGTGTCAATATTTTGTGTGACCACCATTATTATCCAGCACTGCCTTAACCCTTCTGGGCATGGAATTCACCAGAGCTGCGAAGGTTGCTACTGGAATCCTCTTCCACTCCTCCATGATGACATCACGGAGCTGGTGGATGTTAGACACCTTGAACTCCTCCACCTTCCACTTGCGGATGCGCCACAGGTGCTCAATTGGGTTTAGTCCATCACCTTTACCTTCAGCTTCCTCAGCAAGGCAGTTGTCATCTTGGAGGTTGTGTTTGGGGTCGTTATCCTGTTGGAAAACTGCCATGAGGCCCAGTTTTCGAAGGGAGGGGATCATGCTCTGTTTCAAAAAGTCACAGTACATGTTGGAATTCATGTTTCCCTCAATGAACTGCAGCTCCCCAGTGCCAGCAACACTCATGCAGCCCAAGACCATGATGCTACCACCACCATGCTTGACTGTAGGCAAGATACAGTTGTCTTAGTACTTCTCACCAGGGCGCCGCCACACATGCTGGACACCATCTGAGCCAAACAAGTTTATCTTGGTCTCGTCAGACCACAGGGCATTCCAGTAATCCATGTTCTTGGACTGCTTGTCTTCAGCAAACTGTTTGCGGGCTTTCTTTTGCGTCAGCTTCCTTCTGGGATGACGACCATGCAGACCGAGTTGATGCAGTGTGCGGCGTATGGTCTGAGCACTGACAGGCTGACCTCCCACGTCTTCAACCTCTGCAGCAATGCTGGCAGCACTCATGTGTCTATTTTTTAAAGCCAACCTCTGGATATGACGCCGAACACGTGGACTCGACTTCTTTGGTCGACCCTGGCGAAGCCTGTTCCGAGTGGAACCTGTCCTGGAAAACCGCTGTATGACCTTGGCCACCATGCTGTAGCTCAGTTTCAGGGTGTTAGCAATCTTCTTATAGCCCAGGCCATCTTTGTGGAGAGCAACAATTCTATTTCTCACATCCTCAGAGAGTTCTTTGCCATGAGGTGCCATGTTGAATATCCAGTGGCCAGTATGAGAGAATTGTACCCAAAACACCAAATTTAACAGCCCTGCTCCCCATTTACACCTGGGACCTTGACACATGACACCAGGGAGGGACAACGACACATTTGGGCACAATTTGGACATGTTCACTGTGGGGTGTACTCACTTATGTTGCCAGCTATTTAGACATTAATGGCTGTGTGTTGAGTTATTTTCAGAAGACAGTAAATCTACACTGCTATACAAGCTGTACACTGACTACTCTAAGTTATATCCAAGTTTCATGTCTATAGTGTTGTCCCATGAAAAGATATAATGAAATATTTGCAGAAATGTGAGGGGTGTACTCACTTTTGTGATACACTGTACGTATATGTGTGTATATGTGACAAAACTTTGATTTGATGAATCTCTTCGACCCGTCCTCCCTCGTTCACTCGGACCAGCCCATCATTGTCTGTCTAGGCGCCCAGCCGGTCGTTAGCACAACAGAGATTTTAACTTGCGAGCTGGAGATGTGAGCACCAGCGCTGTGCACTCTAGCGCCCTATTTAAAAAATTTAAATTAAAAGTAAAAGTTGGAAGTGTGCAGTAGAGGACAGAGGGTGAGGACTGAGATAGTGGAGGGAAACCAGTGCAGGGAACCTCATGTCCCTGAAGTCGCGAATATGAGTGTTTTAAACAAGCCCCCCCCCCCCCCCCCCCTTCCCCTCGCCTCTACAGATGAGTTGATGTCGGGGGAAGCGGGCGTGACGGGCTCGGTGAAAAATCACCGCGACAAAGTGTGGATTATACAGCGCTTTCCTTCCACCATCAATCGTACGGCGGCGTGATGACTACATTCAGCAGATGAAGGTTTTACGAATCCCGCCAGTGAAAACAGCACGTCTCAGCAACACCGGCGCGGCCGCCGACGCCTCCGACAGGACGAGAAAACACACGCCGCTGTATTAATCTCAGCGTGATCCGAGTCTGGAAGCTGTCGTCACCGTAATGCCTCGTAACGAGCCGAGAGGAACGAGCACGGCGGCTCCGATAGAGGACGCACGGCGTCGCCGAGCGCTCTCCGATATTGTGATGTCATTAACACCTCAGCGAAATCAAACTGAAGCTAAACGTTTCATTTCAGCAGGACGAACGAAACCGTCCTCGCTCGGCGGGTCCGGGTAACTTACGGCCCGCGATATTGAAGCCGGCTGCGGGTGCGGCCGGGCTGGATTGATGAGGACGCCGCTCCGCCTCGTCCGGCCTGATCTGTGGAGTCCTAATTTATGTCCGCGAGTCGGCTCATCCGTTACAGAAATGACAGCGACTGCTTATCGATCCTACAGCCGGAGATCAATCAGCTCTCGGCCTGACCCGACTGGATTTACAGGCCAACACCCGGAGCTCGTAGCCCTGCACACACACACACACACACACACACACACACTCACACACACACACACACACACACACACACACACACACTTTGTGTCATTTCTAGTAGATCCAGATAATCTGACTGAATGACTTTGTACTGTAAGAGGAAACCGGAGCACCTGTAAGAAAACCAACTTGTAAACTTCTCACAGAAAGGACCCTGGAAATCAAACCCAGGCCCTTCTTGCTGTGAGGTGGCAGCACAACCCTCTACGCCACTGTGCCGCCCCTTTTAATGCTTTTGTTATAGCAGAGGAGTTTTTTCTCACACTGAAGGAACCCAAACGATTGTGAAGCACTTTCAGGTCATTGTTCTCTTTGTAACTGTTGCTCCTGCTGCTGTCTGGTCACCCTGCACCTGAAATGAGACACAACTGGCATGAAAGCGTTTTTTTTAAATGATTTATAGCAATTAAAAACCTTTTCCTTGCATGTAGTGGTACTTTGAAACTGGACATCAGTCGGTTCTGGGAGTGGTGTTGAGTTTTAAAGACGTTGAGTTTCGAGGTATTTTTTCCCATAAGGATGTTTGTGAAACCTGTTAATGCGTCCATGGTCCCGTGGAGCTGCAGATATTTTAGTCTCATGTAAAATAATGAGGTTGTTTTTGACACTTAAACACTGAAAATAACACAAATATAATATAAACACACTGAAATACAATTACTAACAGTTACACATCAATACAAATACAATAAAAGCTGCACTTTAATTTTACTTCTTTATTGTTTCCTGATGCTTCTTAATGGTGGAGATGCTTGATGTTGGAATACCGTATTCCTTTCAGCACCGGCGCATTCACACGAGAAGTGACAAAACTCACCGTGACTTATTGTAGTAAAACAGCGAGTGAGGAATGTGATTAGTGGAGGAACTTATGAGCAGTAATAATGAAGAGAAGTTTAGTGCTCCTGTCTCCTTCTTTTACTACATTAAACCACGTTAAGCTTTATTCTGAACCAGAAGCGTTTTAGACTCTGAGAGAAGCTGATTCTGATTCTCACCATTTCTCAGAAGCTGGAGCTGTAACACAAGTTTAAAAGTGAAACAGGGAGGAGAATCCAGATAAACACAGATACATGTGGAGCTGTAACCCTGGATCTGACGCTTATTCCACACTGATGCAGATTCAGATCAGATTCACACGCTGATGAGGTTTTACCGCTCAAGTCGAGGGCTCAACAAAGCGGCTGTTCAGTGTTCATTTAAAATTAAATAAATAAATAAAGGGCTGAACACTGAGTTTAAGGGTGGAAATTTCTCCACAAAGGGCGTCCAGTTTTAAAGATTTCGAGTTTAGGGGATGTCGAGTTACAAGGTACCACTGTACATGTATGTTAACAGTTGAAATGAAGTTGACCAGATTTAAATCCACTATTGAAATAAATTACAATTATTTGTATTTTTTGCAGCCATAGAAACCCATCAGAATGAACGCAGGACATGAACGGGTGTAACGCATAGTGTTCATCTGTCAGAGACGTTTGCAGGGGTACCAGGGGACGCCAGTTAAACAAACCCTGTACCAGTATGGAGTCACCAGCAGCCACTATTCTGCCCTGGTGTACCAGTTTTTCTGGCACTAGTTGATATATATATATATACAGTATATATACATCGTCGCCTACTGGTGCATTTTTCCAGCGTCATACACACGCGAGACAGATTAACCACTGATGCAGCGCTGCTTTCACATCATCATCACATAAAAATCTTCTTCCCCTTAAAGCTTTTTTGAGCGTCCAAACTAGGTACAAAGCAATGGAGCTAAATCAGGACTATAAGCTCTCTCGGTCTCAGACACGACATTATTCCTCCTCCCCACGCTCACCGAGCAGAACCACAATATACACGTGAGGAAACTTTCTGAAGATCCCTCGTATATATATATGTACACCGATTAAGCATAATATTATGACCACCTCCTTGTTTCTACACTCACTGTCCATTTTATCAGCTCCACTTACCATATAGAAGCACTTTGTAGTTCTACAATCACTGACTGTAGTCCACTGGCTGTTTCTCTACATGCTTTGTTAGCTCCTTTTCATCGGTGGATGATTCTCAGCACTGCAGTGACACTTCATCCACTATTGAAATAAATTACAATTATTTGTATTTTTTGCAGCCATAATATTTAGCAAAATGCATCATGACGTCCTACGTTTATAAAGAACATTTTTCTAATATAATCATTTATTATTTCCGCAGTCTTACGAGCAAATAAACACGTGAACGCATCATCCATACGTTTAAATGTGGCGCGACACCCGAGCGTTAAATATTACTCTTATTGCTCTTCTAATACGCATGTTTTAACGTACCTGACAAAATATTTTACCAGCTGAAGCTTTAATTGGTCCCTGCCACCAAAACGCCACATTAGAGGTCAGCGTAAAAGCGGGGCGCGACTCCCAGCCTCCATTTGCTTTGACAGTCCCGAGCCACAAAGAGCTTTCAAACAGAACATCACAGCAAACAAATGACTTTTTGTTCTCGGCCACGTCCGTAAAGAAATAATTGGAATCAGAAAGTTCATTTACAAAGAACCGAAGCGCTCGCAATCAGAGCGTAATGTACCGGCGTGGAGCGCGAGGGGAAAAAAGAGAGAGAGAAAAAAAACATAATTGGTTTGGTAAAGATCGCTTTCCATTCCACCGTAAAGCAGCACACAATAGAAAAGGTCGACAATTAAGCAATCATGAATACCAAGTACGGCGGCTGATGAAAATAGGCCGGCGGTTTAAACAGATTTACCAGCAGTTTACCTTTTCACAATGTTGGCAATCTGATGCAATTTGCTCGCAATTTCGTGGGCTTTCAGTGGCGCTCCGAGCTGACACGGCATGGACCGAATGGCCGGGTGGCGCGCTCGCGCGAAATGTAAAACTACACCGGCGGCGCCGAGGCACCGGGCCACCGCTTCATCAGGAAAATTACAACAATTAGCATAAGTGCTCAGGAATCAACACTTTAAATGTCAGCGGCGGAGGAAGTGGCAGAGGTTCGGAGCCCGAGAAGGCCGAGAGTGCCGGGCGTCCTCGCCGATGGACTCTGCGAGTGAAACACGAGGCAATCACCCATCACGCCGCCGCCGCTCTGATGGCCTCGCAATTGCCGTGACATTCTCCTCGTCGCCTGTCAGTCTTCAGCGCTGCTGTTTTTTTCCCCCTCATACACACACAGGCACGAGGATTCAGCCCAACTTCATGTAAAAGTCATTTTCCAGTTTTTGCTTAGTATTTATTTCTATTTTTATTTGTTTTTCTTTTATACTGGAGTGAAATCCTGGGTTCGAATCTCAGCAGTGCTATCGGCTGATCGGGCGTCTGCACAGACATGATCAGGTCAAGCTCGGATAGAAATAGAAGGGTACAATCTGATGATCCAGGGTTCGACTCTCAGTGCAGCTATCAGCCAGTCAGGCGTCTGCATGGAAATCATTGGCTAATATCTGAAGATGGGTGGGAGGTGCACTTGTCAGTGTGCTCTCAGTGCAGGTCACAAGCCCGGATAGAAACCCATCAGAATGAACGCAGGACATGAACGGGTGTAACGCATAGTGTTCATCTGTCAGAGACGTTTGCAGGGGTACCAGGGGTCCCATGGAACGCCAGTTAAACAAACCCTGTACCAGTATGGAGTCACCAGCAGCCACTATGCTGCCCTGGTGTACCAGTTTTTCTGGCACTAGTTGATACAGTATATTAACTCTATTTATTAAGAATTTAAAAACAAACTCTGTCACTTTTCATATATATATACACCGATCTGGCATAACATTATGACCACCTCCTTGTTTCTACACTCACTGTCCATTTTATCAGCTCCACTTACCATATAGAAGCACTTTGTAGTTCTACAATCACTGACTGTAGTCCATCTGTTTCTCTACATGCTTTGTTAGCTCCTTTTCATCGGTGGATGATTCTCAGCACTGCAGTGACACTGACATGGTGGTGGTGTGTTAGTGTGTGTTGGTATGAGTGGATCAGACACAGCAGCGCTGCTGGAGGTTTTAAACACCTCACTGTCACTGCTGGACTGAGAATCATCCACCAACCAAAAATATCCAGCCAACAGCGCCCCGTGGGCAGCGACGAATGAAGGTCTGGAAGATGAGCGACTCAAACAGCAGCAATAGATGAGCGATCGTCTCTGACTTTACATCTACAAGGTGGACCGACTAGGTAGGAGTGTCTAATAGAGTGGACAGTGAGTGGACACGGTATTTAAAAACTCCAGCAGCGCTGCTGTGTCTGATCCACTCATACCAGCACAACACACACTAACACACCACCACCATGTCAGTGTCACTGCAGTGCTGAGAATCATCCACCACCTAAACAATACCTGCTCTGTGGGGGTCCTGTGGGGGTCCTGACCATCAAAGAACAGCATGAAAGGAGGTAACAAAGCATGTAGAGAAACAGATGGACTACAGTCAGTAATTGTAGACCTACAAAGTGCTTTTATATGGTAAGTGGAGCTGATAAAATGGACAGTGAGTGTAGAAACAAGGAGGTGGTCATAATGGTATGGCTGATCGGTGTAGCTTAGCAGGAAACCCGGACTCTCTAACACCCCTCCACCTGTTTCATTAACATATAACATATCTAGGGACAGTGGTAGCCTAGTGGGTGGAGCTCTGGGTTATCAATCAGAAGATCGTCGGTTCAAATCCAGGCTCTGCTATGCAGTCACTGTTGGGCCCTTGAGCAAGGCCCTTTACCCTGTCTGCTACGGGGTGCTCTGATTAAAGCAGGACTTGAATCAAGCAGTCGGTCCTTGATTGCAGATGACAGATTTACAGTAAATGATCGTAAGCATGGATTGGTGCAGAGGAGCTGAAGAGAGACGTCACATGACGCCCAGCAACCAATGACTGATCAGCTCGTGGTCTGTTTCTGAATATTAAAATGTATAATTTATTAAAACCTTTAAAAGCAGGCGAATGAAAAATAAAGAGGACTGTATACTCCAACGTGTGTGTGTGTGTGTGTGTGTGCAGATGGACATGCCCCATTCCCTTTCCAGTCTGCTCTTTTGTGTCTCCATAATTACAGCTGATGAGCGGGAGAGGAGGGGGCGGTTAGCGCTAGGAATCGTTGCGGGGAAGGGGGGGTCACGCCGATGCCAGGCAGGTGACGGGTCGGCCAGAGGAACCTGTGGCGGCGCCATCCGGCACACCGCGACCCCGCCTGACAGCTAATTAGGGCCGACACGGATTTGTCCCCGATGTAACAGATGTTGGCTAATCGTAGCGACACGTACCGACCGCATTTCACGCGCAATTGAGCGATTTAAAAGGAGCGACATTAATGCGTCGTACAGAGAGCGCAGCTGTTTTACTCAGCACAGCTCAGAGACACCGAGAGCAGCATCGAACCCCAGCAAACCAGTTTATTCTGCATTTTAGTTATAGCCAGTTCCTCTTCCTCTGCTGGAGACCCTGATGGTGTATGAGGAGGGTATATCCTCCTGACACGCCCTCCCTCCACCGACCCCTTCTTATCCCCCCGTACTTCGGTGGATCGGCGCATGAGGTCGGTCTCGCTCACGGAGCGTCACGCACTGATCTCCACGTTCCTCCACTTCTGTACAGACGCCTCGGCCTACTAACCAGGGTCCTTACACAGCGTCCAAGACCCCGCCCACTTTTTAGTCCCGTCTTTTCCCACCTGGCAGACTAGCACTGCCTCCACAGCTGATTGGGCCTGCCAGGGGGCGTCCAGCCGACCGGCCTAAGTTCTTAGATCCCTTAAGATGCTCCTACTGAGGTGCCTTAATTCAGGTAGGTAGAGGGGAGCAGGGCGGGTCACCAGGTTTTCACACACTTGATTAAAGTGGAACACAGCGATGATTTTTACCGCTGTATCTCTCATCTCTCCGAGGCCCGTCGTTTCTCCTGATGCTCGACGTGCAGTGATCGTCCCTCCCAGAGCAACTAAACCCTCACAGTGTAGAAATGTGAGCAGTTATTAAACTAAACCATCACCTGTCACACACACTCACCCTCCATTCACAAGTGCACTTTACTGAAGAGAAAACCAAGGGCACGTAAACCAACGCCAGACTAATAACTAGCGACAAAGTTCCTTTACCTGTACTTACAACTGAGTGTGTGGGGAGTATGTGACCCCAGTAGAGATCATTAATGCACAGATCTGATAGAACCTGGAGTAAATCTATTATAATTTTTTTTAATTATTATTATTATTATTTATTTTTATAATTACAGTTATTATTATTTTTTACCATTATTATTATTATTATTATTTATTTTTTTATTTTATAATTAGTTATTATTTTTTTACCATTATTATTATTATTATTATTATTTATTTATTTATTTTCATAATTACAGTTATTATTATTATTATTATTATTTTATTATTATTATTAATAACATTATTATTATTATCATTAACATTATAATAATTATTATTAACATTATTAACAATATAATTATTATTATAATTATTTTATTTATTTATTTATTATTTATTAACATTATTATTATTGTTGTTATTATTATTATTATTATTATTATTATTATTATTGCTCTTCTGAGAAGCTTCTCACCAGACTTTGAAGAATGTGTGTGTGGGAATTTGTGCTCATTCAGTCAAAAGCTGACAGCATTTGTACGGCTGGTCACTGATGTCGCAGTCGGTGTTCCGGTTCGTCCCAGAGCTGTTGAGTGGGGCTGAGCTCACGGCTCTGTGCAGGACACTGGAGCTTCTTCATGTCTTCCCCAAACTGTTGCAGAGTTGTTAGCATGTTATTTCCTTTATATCACTGATGTATTACACCCTCATTATGTGATGTATGATGTATAAATGACTGAATAATAAATATCGGGGTGATTTTGGGGGGTTTATTATGTTATAATGTTAAATTAAAGCAACTTTATTAATGTTTCCCTGAAACTCGGACTCTCAGGCTGTGAGAGACACAACCTACAACTGACATTTCTCAGCCCTCATCCATCCAGAATGTCACCGAAAACAGAACACACACACACTTACACACACACACACACACACACACACACACACACACACTTACACACACTTACACACACTCTGACATTTCACTGCTTCCTCCACAGGTTTGTAAAAAGCATCAGGGGCGAGTTGTGAAGCTTTTTGATTTTCGTATCTAGTTTGATATGGGTGGGGTGGAAATCCCCACAGTACAAAATCTACACACACACACACACACACACAATATAGGGTGATAATTAGGTGCTTCAGCACCAGCTTGATGAAGGGAGATGATTTGCCTTCCAAAAACTCGTCTTGTGATCATGTCCCACCTTCATCCGAACCCAAATCCTTCCAGACGTCTCACTGATCTAAACCCTGCACAGCACAAACCACCACTTGATCAGTAAACCCTAATCAGCGTGTGAATCTGATCTGAATCTGCATCAGTGTGGAATAAGCGTCAGATCCAGGGTTACAGCTCCACATGTATCTGTGTTTATCTGGATTTCCTCCCTGTTTCACTTTTAAACTTGTGTTACAGCTCCAGCTTCTGAGAAATGGTGAGAATCAGAATCAGCTTCTCCCAGAGTCTAAAACGCTTCTGGTTGAAAATAAAGCTTAACGTGGTTTAATGTAGTAAAAGAAGGAGACAGGAGCACTAAACTTCTCTTCATTATTACTGCTCATAAGTTCCTCCACTAATCACATTCCTCACTCGCTGTTTTACTACAGTAAGTCACGGTGAGTTTTGTTCGTACGGCTTGAGTCGCTTTTACCGCGTCAAGCTTTGAAAAGTTCAGCAAACAGCAAACTGGTTCAATCAGGTGAGCCACACTCCCTAGAAAACAATGACACAGCTGGAGCAAAAATGGTTTTGCAGCTTTTCATGTGAATGCGCCCAAAATGATGTTCATCCAGCACTTGTAACTGATATAAAATACATGCTTTATTTATCAAAATATCCAAGTCCAGGTCATTCAGCTGACATTTTAAGGAAATATTGGAAACACATGAGGCTGTTTAGGCTGTTCACCTTATAATAAGGAGTTTAGAATATACTGGTGGAAATACCACTGACTGCTGGTGATGCAAAATGCACCGAATTGTAGGAATGATCCAAATCAAAAACGTACCAAACTACATAACGTCACTCACTTCAATCTGTTTTTTAGTCTTTATTCCTGACGCGCCACCCAAACTGGGGACTGACTCAACACTGTCACTTTCATGGGATTCTGTTGTTTCATCTGTCCGCGTTTCTTCTTTTACCACCTGATCACTGCTGGTGCCTGTGTGCCGTGACAGCAGCCAATCACAGGTTTACCTCATGGTTTTGTACAAAAGCAGCACCAGGAAAGGCTTCAGAGTCTCTGATGAGTAAAGATGATCAGAGGATCCAGTTTGTCCACAAATGTGTGAGAAAATGATTGAAATGTTTAAAAACAATGAACCTCAGAGAAAGAGTTGAGGGAATTAGCATGTTCTCCCTCTACAGTGCAGAATATCATTAAACCATTCAAGGAATCGGGAGGAATTTCAGTGCACAAGAACTCAAGTCTAAGCTGAACCCTGGTGATCTCTGAACTCTCAGACAGCGCCACATGAGCAGGGATTTGTTTATCAAACCTTTATCAATCAAATTCACAATCAAAACAGAAGCCTAAAGGTGACCAGATCTCTTGGCTTTGAGTCATCCAGGATGGGCCATCACTGTTACGTGGGAGATAAAGGACTCAAGTGCGGAGATTGGAAAATAATATTTTTATTTTTTAAATGGAAAATAATGAACACAAAACACGAAACGGGAACAAAAAACCAATCAGGAACCCCGATGGATGCCGCTGGGCAATGCAGGCAACGAGAACTGAAAAAGAAACAAAAGAGGGAAGACGCGAACCCCGGTCGCCTGAGCGCGAACCGGAGGCGTAAACCACCACGCTATTTAGGCGCAGGGGGGTGGAAATGTGATAGTGCCAAAGAGCGCTTAGTAGAAAACAAACGGCGCAAGCCTCCGAGGGGACGCAGCCCCGGACGCAGCCCCGGCGGTGCCTACAGCAGGGACGGTGAATAAGATCGGCGGCTGCTTCAACGAAGTCGCAACCGAGGAAGAGCGCCGATCTGAAAAATACAAAAAGGGCAATTAGATAGGTACTGTCATAGAGCCGGATTCAAACCCAGAGCGATGGCATTACAGCCGAACGCTTAGTGGCATTGCCACTCTGCGGTTACTGAACCCAATGACATATGCGAATTAGAACACCGTTCGACAGGCTTGCCACAACCACGACTTAGCACGTTGCTAAGGAAGCCAACAGTGCTAACACTAAAACGCAAGTACAGGGATTAGGTTGCTAATGTCATGGGAACGGATTCGAACCGGGAATACTGGCGTCACAGCCAAACACTTAGCAGCATTGCCACCCAGCGGTTACCGAACCTAATGACACATGCGCATAAAAGTACTGTTCGACAGGCTTGCCACAACCACGACTTAGCGCGTTGCTAAGGAAGCCACCAGTGCTAAAGCTAGCACTAAAAATAAAAGGAGGTGGATTCGAACCGGGTAACGGCGTTATAGCCGAGCGCTTAACGGCATCGCCATCAGGCAATTGCTGAACCCACTCGCACGTGCGAACATAAGCACTGCTTAACCGGCTTGCCACAACCACGAATTAGCGTGTTGCTAAGAAAGCCTCCAGTGCTAAAGCTAACGCTAAAAAATAAACGCAGCACGAGGGCTGCTCGGAGTCGCACCACACTAACCCTAATAGAGTCAAAAGCAAAAGGCTAACTACCTCGGCCTTGCAGCCTACACACCCGAATGACCTAGTGCCACCCGGGGTAACCCTCTGACCCTAAGAAAGGTGTGTGGGCGAGCCGCCGTCAGCCCTCACGGACACCGAAGTGCCAAACAAACAAAAAGGAAACAAAAGCAGAAGGTGCGACGCCTGCAGCCTGGCGACGGCCCCTTAAATAAGGGAACCGCAGCTGCAGGTCGTTCGCCCTAACGAGCCGGCCTATTATTTAAGGCCATGCTCGTTACTGCTCTGTAAGACCTGCGACGTCAGGGAAGAGTGGTAAGTTCCACTGACGCCGCAGAACCTTACAATCACACAGCAGATTTAGGATGTTAGAATGTTTAGTTCAGTTGTTCTAAATATTCTATGCTGATACAGAGAAGAGTTTTTAATTGAGTGAGTATTGAGATTGAGAAACGTGCCTAAGTACTAAAAGTAAAAAAGAAGCCTAATGGTAACCACGTCTAGAAGCGGCGTCAAGATCTCTGGACTCTGTGGTGTCCGGGATGGACCGTCACACAGTGGATAAAACCACATGAGCAGAGATTCGTTTATTAATCACATTCACAAATGCCAATCAAAAAAGATGCCTAAAGGTAACCAGATCTCTGGGCTCAGGGGCATCCAGAATGGACCATCACAGAATGATTTTTTTGTTGTAAATATTTTATGCTAATACATTAAAGTGTTTTTAATCGAGTGAGTATTGAGATTGATAAACGTGCGTAAAGTAAAACAATAATAGAGAAACGTAATTAAACTAATAGCTGCAGCGTTTATAACGCCGCTCGTGTTCGGCGCCGCTCGTTGTGAAACAGGTGCACGTAATGAATTGTGCAGCCTCGATATATTTAACCCACCATTAAGAGCTCTTTTCGCACGGCGCTCCGTGTGTGTGTGTGTGTGTGTAGCGATTATTGATGACACTCGCTCGCTCATGGTCGGCCAGAGCTTTTGACGCCTGACCCCGCTCTCCAGCTCCTCTCTATTCAGAGCCACCGATAGCTTTTTGTTTGCTATAACCGCCCCATTTATGCCTGTGTGGAAAACGCTGGCCATTGATTGACCGACAAAGAGTTCGGGTGCAGAATTGCTGGCGATGAACAGAAGCCCGTAATAGCGGCGCTTTATTCACGCTGAAGATGACGGCAGAGCGTCCGGACCGATTCCAAAGCTCAAACGTCACATGATGGATCTGTTCTGTATTAGAGGGACGTTAGGGCTCTATAATGTCATGAATAAATGCTAAATACACCACGCTAATACCAAATACATAAGCTAATTTGATCTTTTGGGTGATATTGTACCCTTGATGTATTTATGAGATGAAAAACAGCAGCAGGTCCTCCTACACTCCACCTACCAGCATGATCCAGCAGTGGGAGAAAACGACCCCCCTCCCTCACGCTGAAGAAATAATCGTTCTATAATTTATATTGCCTCGACAGTTTGATCGAGCAGGTCTTGTTGGTGCTGTACGTCTCAGAGACCCTGATTACCTGGGTTTGATCCTCACCTGGTGTTCGTAGGTGAGCAGGATTAATTCAGATGCTCATTTTGGTCCTGATGTGGTCATCCTGAAGCCCTCTCGTACCCGTCCTGTGGATGGGGGCACTGTCATTCTGAAAAAGACCACTCCCATCAGAACAGTAATGATTCTCCGTGTAATCGAACGCTCAGTTTAAATAGCTTGAATGATATTGATCTGTACAGTGTATTGATTGGGTTTTCTGAGGGTGGCGCGTCAGGTAAGCTCATCACCCAACAGCACCAGAGTTCTGGGTACGTGGTCGTTTTCAGTAACGCACTTCTAAATCTTGTGGGAAGCGTTTGGAGGCTGTTAGATTTGGTTTTTACAGTTTTTACAACGGATGCTCAACCCTCCCTATTTATCTGGGCTGGGGACCTGCACTGAGAGCGCACTGCAAATGCAAAAATAAATAAATACATAAATAAATGCAACACTAAATAAATTCAAGGATGAATACAAAATAAAATAAGTAAAAAAATACATGCAATAAAAAATAAGTACGTAGATATAAAAATAAATGAATACAAACAAATAAATACGAAATAGATAAATAAAATATGAAATAAATCAAGTAAATAAATATAAAAATAAATAAATACATACATACAAAAATAGATAATTAATTAAATAAATATTAAAAATAAATAAATGCATAAATAAGTATATGCAAAACAAAATAAAAACAAAAATAAATAAATGCATAAATAACTAAATACAAAATACAAAATAAATAAATAAATACCTTAATTAATTCATGCAATAACAAATAATTAATTTAACAAAAAAGTAAATACCAAAGTAAATAAATAAATAAGAAGATATAAAAATAAATAAATAAATCAATAAATACTAAAAGATATGTATACAAAATTATTTAAGTAGATTAATATAAAAATAAATCAATAAATACATAAATAAAAAATAGATAATTAAATAAATAAATATTTAAAATAATGAAATAAATACAAAAATGCATAAATAAATACATACAAAAATAAATAAATAGAATAATAAATACATTCATAGAAAAATACAAATAAATAAATCAGATAAATAAATAAATACCTGAATTAATTAATGCAATAATGAATAATTAAATACCAAAGTAAAAAATAAGCAGATATTAAAATAAATACAAACAAACAAATAAATTCAGACCAAAATAAATACATAAATACAAAATAAATTAAGCCCCCAAACTGGTGCCATTTAAAAAAAAATTTATGTATATAATAGTAAAGAAATGTTATAACCACACATGAATATTATAGAGATAATAATTCTGTCTGCAGTTTGTACTGAACATGAACCATCAGGTCCTGAAGCTCCTCTAAACGTCGTCTTCTCTAATGTAGTTTACAGTGAGTGTCATACACGCCTCATTTTATATTAGGTGTGTGTGTCTGTGTGAGTGTGTGTGTGTGTGTGTGTGTGTGTGTGTGTGTGAGTGTGTAAGTGTGTGTGTGTGTGATGTCAGGACCACCCTTCGACTCCCTCCGGCTGTGTGTCACACTTAACGAGATTAGCCCCGTGTGCCGCCGACACCCCTAACATCCCTGACCACTCCCGCTGAGCCGATCCCCCACGGCCTCGTTCACCCGGGGCGGCCCTAAATCGTCCCGCTCTCCGCTCCGGTCGATACGGAGAGCCTCTGTAACCTCGCCGGTGCTCTAACCGCCGGAGTTATGGTGCTGCGGTCCCCGGAGAACCATCACGGGTTTGAACCCGGTCAGCGGGTCAGCGCTCCACCATTAACCTTCAACCGTAACACACGTTTGAGCGTTTATTAGCTCTATCATCACGTCCACATTAACGCCGCTGAGGTCCTGGCGCGGTGCAGTCGCACCTCAATCCGGCTTCCGCTTAGCTTCAAGTGTTCCACTTTCTTCTCTGGATCAAAGGGGCCGCTATAATGCGCCGGTGTTGCCCGACTACGCGGGTAATGACAGCTCTCTTGTTTCCCCAGCGGCCGTCTCTCCCTCTCTCCGCCACGCCGGCGTGAAGAGCCGAGCGTAAAATGGAAGCGATTTATTAACCAACCATTAGGGGCCACTTTTTAAATGCCTCTTCCCAGCATGCCCGGCGGGTGGCGCGGCCGGGGCGGATTAGGCCGCGCTGGTTTTGGTGACATGAGAAAGGAAGTCCCCTGCCAGGCGTGTGAAGAGCGGCGAGGGGGAAACACAAAGCGTGAGGGGGGCCCTTTCCCCCCGCCGGCTACGGGGCCGAAGGGGCATGAAATAGAGGACCAGCGAGGAACAGTGGCGGTGCGAGGTGCTTTTATTTTAGTGATGGGAGTGAAAGGGGGCCAGTTTTTATACCGGATGCTCTTCCAGACGCAACATTTCCTATTTATCTGGGCTTGGGACCTGCACTGAGAGCGCACTAATACATGCACCCCCAATGGCTACATTACAAATAAATAAATAAATTAATAAATAAATACAAAAATAAATAAAAACAAAAGTTTATAAGAACAAAAAAAAAAATTTAAAAAAATAAATAAATACAAAATAAATAAAAATATAAATAAATAAATACAAAATACATAAAAATATAACAAAACAAATACAAAAAATAAATAAATGAATATGTAATAAATGAAAAAAAATACAAAAATAAATAACAATTTAAATAAATAAATACAAAATAAATAATAAAAAATAAATAAAAATATAAATAAATAAATACAAAATAAATAAAAATATAAATAAATAAATACAAAATAAACAAAAATATAACAAAATAAATACAAAAAAGTAGATAAATAAAAAGAAAATAAATGAAAAAAAACAACAATAAATAACAATATAAACAAATACAATAAATAAATGAATACAAAATAAATAAACATATAAAACAATAAATACAAAAATAAATAACAATATAAATAAATAAATGCAAAAATAAATTAAAATATGAATAAATAAAGAAATTAATACAAAGATAAATACAAATATAAATAAATGCAAAAATAAATAAAAATAAAAATATAAAAAAATAAAAAAATAAAAAAATAAAAAAATATAAATAAATAAATTAATACAAAGATAAGAAATATGAATAAATGCAAAAATAAATAAAGAAATGTATTCAAAAATAAAAAATATATAAATAAATGCAACAATAAATAAATACAAAAATAAAAAATGCAACAATAAATAAATACAAAAACAAATAAATACTTTAATGCAATAATAAATATACAAATACAAAATAAATTATGTGAATAACGGCCCTGTATTTAATAAGTTAAATAAATTAAGTACGGGGCCGAAGGGGCATGAAATACTGGACCAGTGAGGAATAGTGGCGGTGCGAGGCGCGAAGGGGTGAAAGGGGCTTGAGGAAGGAGCGCGGCACAATGGGCGACATAATGAGCTGGATTCCGCGGGTCAGTTGAGCGTCGCATTCAGCCAACGAGGCTCGCTCACACACACACACACACACACACACACCTGAAATATTCTACCACTCACATAAAAAACGTGTGAGAAAATCCGTCCGTGCTAGCTCAATTACAAACGTCTCAGCGCAGCTCGGGTTTCAGTGCTAATCTGAGCGTATTGTTCCAGAAAGCTAATCTTAGCAATTAGCGCCCCTGAAAATCCCTTCCGCCTTTTTGTTCGGTCGAGAAAATGCACGTTTATTTGGCGTCTATGCTTCTGCGCGACGACTGAACTCTGTTGAAATGACAAGCAGCTAATGCGTCCGTGCTAATGTAAAAATAAATCTAATTAAATTAAAAATAAACAAATGCTTAGCGTCAGCGCTGACAGTTAGCAACACTTAGCAAGAAGCAGTGTCGGATCTGTCAGATCGAACCTCAACCTGAGGACGAGGCGCAGGACGAGGATTAGCACGTCTGAACGGCTGAAAGGAAGTGAAGGCTATCAGATAGCGCATGTTCGTGCCGCTGCTTTCGCTTAGCTTTGTGTCGTGGCGTACAGTTCAGGTGACTCTGAACAATAGCACCGTAGCGGCGTCAGAGCCGGCGGATCGAATGCTGGCATTCTTTTGATCCGTGTAGGTGCCCCTCGCCGGAATTAGACATGGCTCCCGGGACAGCGTATCAGCATAGCTAACGAGCCCTAGCGCTGCGCGTATGACCACGACTTGACGGCTGATTAAAAAAAACAATTCTGGGACAGTGAATGGCTAACAGCGAGGGATGAGATAATTCAGACAGGCGAGATACGCCTCCCATCCCGAGACGCGGCCTTTATGGTGCTCTTAATCTAATTAAGTAAATAAACTTATAAGCGATCGCCGTGGTGACGCAGGATAACGTTTTAGCGCACATAAAGGTCACGAGGGAAATTAACTTTCTCTCCCATCAGCGAATAAAAGAGAAACCTCGGACCGGGACGCTGATTACATTCACCCCGAGAGTCCCAGGCGCACCACCACCACTGACCTCTTGCCAAGATCATATACACACACACACACACCTACATACACACTTATATACACACACACACACTTACATACACACACACACACTTATATACAAATTCACACACAGACACACTTACAGTATATATACACACAGACACACACACACACACACACCTACATACACACTTATATACACACACACACACTTACATACACACACACACTTATATACAAATTCACACACAGACACACTTACAGTATATATACACACAGACACACACACACACACACCTACATACACACTTATATACAAACACACACACACACACACACACACACTTATGTTCAAATTCACACACAGACACATACATACACACACAAACACTTACATACACACACACACTTATATACAAATTCATACACACACTTACATACACACACACACTTACATACACACACACACTTATATACAAATTCACACACAGACACTTACAGTATATATACACACAGACTATTATATTAATATAAGTGGATATACCTTCAATCTACTCCATTTGTACATCTTTACTGAAACCTAAAGTAATTTTTACGGAAAATGTATGATTTTTTAAAAAATAACCCTTGAAACCCCCAAAATGTCATTCAGTGCAACGGTCCCCCTACCTCTTTAAGTAATAAAACATTAAGAAAAAACTAATTAATCTTAAGTAAAACATAATAATAATAATAAAAGCATAATTGTACAAATGTCATGTGTGACATATTAAATAATATTCAATCAGATGTGTTTTTTAATATTAATAATATTCAGGATACTTTCAGTCCCCATTTTCCCAATCTTCAGTTGTCATTCAGTACAACGTTAATAAAAAGCTTTATTTTAATATGCAATCAAGCTACTGCAGTCATGTGACCAATTATAACAACAAGAGACTCCTGGGGACCCTTCAGCACACACACGAGGTCAATGCATTTTAACATTATTTGATAAAAATGTCTTTTTACTGACACAGTACATTAAAGAACAAAACTGAGTGTCATTCAGTACAACACAGAAAACCTAATATTACGGTTAATCTTGTAAACAAACAAGGTTATTAACATTTAAATGTGAATATGTGTAGAAATGTCTTTGAGCTAAGGTCAATGTTAGCTTTTGCTAACCACTGGGATAACTGTAAAATGTGCTAAAGTAAAATTTCTGTCATTCAGTACAACAGAATTTTGCTGTTGCACTAAATTGACAATGACATTGTTATACTGACTTTATAATGTTTTAAAATTATTTTTAAATATTAAAACCACTTTTTTCCATTCTAGTCTTCCTTAATAAGAGCAGTAATTACAATGAATATTAATAATTATGTTTTTGATGAAGTGGTCCCTGAGATTTTGTTATTGTCAGGTACGATGACCTGCCATGCGTCGGGCAGGTACTGCTGTCTGTAGGAGATGAGGTGCAAGTTAGCTGCATGCTACAAAATTGAAACAGAAATTCCTTTGTGTGGCCAAATCCACCTGATGAAATTTACTACCTTAAGTCTGATGTCAAAATCATAATCGCAGAACCAAAGCCATGTACAGCAGGAACCTCAAGGTTAACAACAAAAGACTGGAAAACATTTGTTCAGTTCATGAAATAAAATGTGACTTCAAATGTTTTTCACGGCTGAATGAATTTAGATTTACTGCAGCAACTTTTTCACGTGTTATGACACAAATTCCAAACGTCCACACTGTTCTGGTGCCTTACAAGTTGTAATGATGGCTTCATTAGCTATGTTTTTCATTGCCTTACTTTTTTCATGATGTAGTAATATTATAACACATACTTGCCACTGGTGTGGCATATTTTCATTCTACTACTGCTACTTTAATCAATAAAGAACTTAAAAACAAATTAAGTCATGAATATTGATGTAACAGGATAATTTGGAGTATGTCATTCAGTGCAACATAAAATCATTATACAGTGCAACAAAAACATTTGCTTAAAATAACTGTAATAAGTAATTATTATATATTTTTTTCATGTGAATGCAAGACAATCCAGGCCTGCTTCATAGAAAACAGAGTTTGATTAAGTTTCAAATAGAATAGAATGTGTAGCAAAAACATCTTGTATACAAATAAACAAAATCCCAAGATGCATTAGAGTACAAACAATGCACAGAAAATTCAAAACAGAGTAAGTACAGTTTCTTCTGAGGTTTTAAATCTTTTGTAAGAGATATACTAAACTTATACATTTGAAATGGCTAAGATTGTTCCTTGTGTGTGTATTTTGTCATAAATTAGTCGTTGCACTGAATGACATTTTTGTGCCCTTGTCAACAACACTAAAATTATCAAATAAGCAAAATGCTGATAAAAAAAAATACATATTTACATAGGTGACACATTTGTGCACAATATTAAATGAAAAAATTATACAATTTAACCATTTTATTTTTTTGGTACTTGGAACACCCTATTCGTCTTTCACCCATATACACACACAGCTACAGTATATATACACACACAAAGACACACACACTTATATACACAGAGACACACACTTACATACAGACACATATACACACACAAACACACACACACACACACACACACACACACACACACACACACACACATCAGGAGAAGTTCAAAGCAGCCAATCCACCTCCTGCATTTTTGGAAGATGGGAGGCTCCCCAAAACAGCATGACTAGCTTACAGTCCAATAAATAAAGACATTATTATTAATAATAATAATACTAGCTTATTATTACTGTTAATATTGTTATTATTATTATTTATATTATTTTGGAAGCCCTGAATGCAACCTTTTATCTTCTAACCTAAACGTTAAAAATAACCTACAGAATATAATCCAAGTGTAGCAGGTGAGTATTAGTGACGCAAACTTTAAAAAGGTTTTAAAATGTACGAGACTCCTACAATAAGAATCCCAGTAAATGAAGCGCTGTGATGAAAGCCTCATCATGTGGTGTGACATCACGTCCGGTGGTGTGACATCATCACTCCATATGAAATTAAACGTGCCGGTTTATAAGATGGTTCCACTCGTGTGAGAGATAAAAAATGCTCAGAGTAAAGAACAGAATTAAATAATAAACACGTGGTGAATCTTCATTCTATATAAATGAGCCTTAAACTCTGAACAGCTCTGATCCAGATTTAACATCATTATTATTATTACTGATTCTTTTATTTTAGTGTCACGTGACGTCACAGCGCAGGACTGTTTCTGTTCCTCTCTGTCAGAAACGTAAAGAAAATGCAGAATAAAAGCAATAAAGAACCAGTTATTCATTTCCATTCGTCAGGAACCCAAACCCCATATTTCTGAATAAGATCTCAGACTCTCCTAATATGGACCGTACCATTTCTGCTCTCATCCTCCTGCCTTCACTCCCATTACTGATCACGTCTTCATTACACTTGCAGTTGTGCCGGCCAGAGAACTAACAACCTTCTGAACCCTTCTTACTTTTAGGGTGTCCAAGTATTACTTAGGAGGGTAAGACCCCCTGAATCCCCCCTGTAATTCGAACCATGATTCCAAGTAAAGAGGTGATGAAGGACTATAGTTGTTTTTTTTCTAGATGTTCAGACAGACTGGGGAAGGTCCTCCTGCACTTTCTGACTCCAGGCTGGAGGGGAACGTGATACAGAACAGGGTTTCATAAATTCATTTTTGGTTTGTGTTGGACGGCTGCAGGAAGCAGGGTTTCCAGTCATCGCGGTCGTGTATGAATCTGCTGTGGGAACCTCAACACCAAAGCGAGAGACGGAAGGTTGGGCGCTAAGTACTCGTTTGTTTTAGACACTGTAAAATGAATGATCAAACCCGGTACGACAGGTAGCTGAGCGAGAGGAAGCAGCCGAGGATGAGGGTTTTGGGTGGCGTGATGATTTGGTCCTGCACTGCAGCACGTTTCAATCACCGCCGTCCAGAGTAAATAAAAGAGCAGGAGGAAGATTCACCGCCATCGATCCCAGAACACCGCGCTAACGTCCCACGCTCCCGTCCGCAAGATCAATGAAACTCATCCTTTCAATAGAATCCAATTATTAACACAAAGTAAAGTCGCCCGCGTCCAATAAATCAGAGCAAAAAAACTTAGTTAAGAAGAAACGCTGAGATGATAAACGAGAGCCGAGATGCTAATACAGATCAAACAGAGAGAGAGAGAATCAGCTGAGAGACGTTCAACAGGAGGAACCAGGAATTATAACAAAATAATAAATAATTATAAAGAATTAATCATAAATAATTATAAAGAATTAATCATAAATAATTATAAAGGATTAATCATAAATAATTATAAATAATTTAATTATAAATAATTATAAAGAATTAATCATAAATAATTACTAAGAATTAATCATAAATAATTACAATAATTAATTATAAATAATTATAAAGAATTAATTATAAAAAAATATAATGAATTAATTATAAATAATTATAAAGAATTAATCATAAATAATTATAAAGAATTCATTATAAATAATTATAAAGAATTAATCATAAAGAATTATAAAGAATTAATCATAAATAATTATAAAGAATTCATTATAAATAATTATAAAGAATTAATCATAAATAATTATAAATAATTAATCATAAATAATTATAAAGAATTCATTATAAATAATTATAAAGAATTAATCATAAATAATTATTAAGAATTAATCATAAATAATTATAAATACTTAATTATTAATAATTACAAAGAATTCATTATTACAAATTATAAAGAATTAATCATAAATAATTATAAAGAATTCATTATAAATAATTATAAAGAATTAATCATTAATAATTATAAAGAATTTATTATAAATAATTATAAAGAATGTATTATAAATAATTATAAAGAATGTATCATGTTCTGGTGTTCACACTTAGGATGAAATTTAATTAGTTGGTTTAATTTGATGATGGATGATTGATGATGGATGATGGATGATGGATGATGGATGGATGATGGATGATGGATGGATGGATGATGGATGATGGATGGATGATGGATGGATGGATGATGAATGATGGATGGATGATGAATGATGGATGATGGATGATGGATGGATGGATGATGTATGGATGGATGGATGATGGATGATGGATGGATGATGGATGGATGATGAATGATGGATGGATGATGGATGATGGATGGATGATAGATGGATGATGGATGGATGATGGATGATGGATGGATGATGGATGGATGATGGATGTTAGATGGATGATGGATGTTAGATGGATGGATGGATTATATATAGCTAGAAGAATGAATATTATGTGCATTAAATGGGCCTAAAGTACAACTATGTAAAATTAACATTAAGGTACATTTATAATAACACATGTTAAATGATTATTGATTATGATTCTATTTTTCTCATCTAAACCTTGTATGAGATTATTAACCCCCCCCTTTTTCAGAAGGAGCTAAATTCCTTCTTTTTTATTTTTTTTTTGTGTGTAAAAATGGTGTGAAACCTCGACACCTTCAGATCTCATCATCATTAATAACTCATCACAGTTTGTGTTCATTAGAATAAGTTAGAAGCCTAATGGTTTGGATCTAATGTCCATTTGTTCTGCTCAATCCATCACCGGCTGGTCTCTGAGACGCGTCTAATGTAATTAAAGAGGGGGGACGGGACGTTAACAACAGCGTTCCTGACTCACTGTACACAATACACCACACAACAGTTCAGTTACGACCTGATTGGTTCAGGTTTGATCAGATTGGCTTTATTATTACTGGAGTTTCAACCAAACCTGCTGAATTTGTGATTATAATGCCATTGTGGAAGCAAAATGTTCAGTTCAAGTCCATTTTATTAGTATAGCACTTACAATACACCCTCATCCAGGACCGACAGAGCAAAAACCTCCTTAAAATTACAGTCAGGAACCTTGAGAGGAACCAGAGGAACTCAGCAGGGAACTCTGTCCTCCTTAGGTGGCCTGGAGAATCATCTGAATTAATTAAATTTACACAAATCATACAAACACAAAATGAATTTAAAATAAAAGTTATAACTAGCAAAAGGAATAAAGTCTGTGGTGAGTTCTGGACATTTTCTGAGAAAACACACCAGGTTTCCATCACATCTAGCAGCATTGTTGGCACAGCAGTCTCGACTTAGTATTAGGTACATCATTAATTACTACTTAGAACATGTAGATATATTTGGGGCATAGTTGCCAGTAGTCATATTCCAATATTTCAAGAATACAGCTACAATGGAATGTCATATGTGATAAGAAGTTCATCAGTTGCATTTTATGGCCTTGCAGTTCTAGCTGATTTAGACCAGTTCCAGTGTTCCAGCTCTTTCACTGTCCTACAAGGACACCAGTGGGAGTCGAACCTGATTGAACTTTGACCCAGTTTGCTGTTCGCTGACCTTTTCAAAGCTCCCCCAATGAGAAGAATTGTTTGATACGAGGTGGTAAAAGTGACTCAGGCCGTACGAACAAAACTTATCGTGGATGACCTTAACTTAACTGGACCACAGTTGGTTCTGGTTGAGTTTTAAAGACTTTGAGTTCCGAGGTATTTTTCTCATAAGGATGTTTGTGAAACCTGTTAATGCGTCCATGGTCCCGTGGAGCTGCAGATATTTTAGTCTCATGTAAAATAATGAGGTTTTTTTTGACACTTAAACACTGAAAATAACACAAATATAATATAAACACACTGAAATACAATTACTAACAGTTAAACATCAATAAAAATACAATAAAAGCTGCACTTTAGTTTTACTTCTTTATTGTTTCCTGATGCTTCTTAATGCTGGAGATGCTTGATGTTGGAATACCGTATTCCCTTCAGCACCGGCGCATTCACACGAGAAGTGACAAAACTCACCGTGACTTATTGTAGTAAAACAGCGAGTGAGGAATGTGATTAGTGGAGGAACTTATGAGCAGTAATAATGAAGAGAAGTTTAGTGCTCCTGTCTCCTTCTTTTACTACATTAAACCACGTTAAGCTTTATTCTGAACCAGAAGCGTTTTAGACTCTGGGAGAAGCTGATTCTGATTCTCACCATTTCTCAGAAGCTGGAGCTGTAACACAAGTTTAAAAGTGAAACAGGGAGGAGAATCCAGATAAACACAGATACATGTGGAGCTGTAACCCTGGATCTGACGCTTATTCCACACTGATGCAGATTCAGATCAGAGTCTCTGGGGTATTTAAATAGGGTTTTTTTCCCACCAGAGTCACCAAATCATATTTTTATTAAATATGATGTTACAGAAGCGATGATCTTGTACTGTCCGTGTATTATTATACAGTTGATAACCAGGTTTACCAGATGAATCTGAAGTCTAAACAGTTCCGTAGACTCTCCGCCGCTCTTGTTATACCCTACAAAATCATTTCGGCTGGAGCGCGGTGGTGCCGCGGTGCGTGACTGCTCCCGACAACGTTTGTTCATCTCCCGAAATGTTAAATATAGAGACACCTTTCGCCTCGCGTCTTTAGCTAATGAGCCGTGAAACACGTTTGCCGCTGTTGACCCAGTAATTATAAGTAATACGGCTATTAAACGCTATTAAACGTCAGTCAGCCGGAACAGAGCCGCGTAGGAGCCGCCGCCACCATCGCTAAGTGTTCTGATCGACGCGGGGTAAAATTCGGGAGGGTCGAAGCAGCGCGGCCGGTATCACGGGGCGATGGAGGGGAGGTGAGGAGGGCTGAGCGGATTATAGAGTTCATTTCAATAAAATCACAAGTAAATCACATTTAAACGGCTAACAACAATGTACAGGCTCCTTCATTTATCGTCTGTTTTACCACCGATTTATCCTGGTCAGGGTCGCTGTGGGTACAGTTACCTGGACAAAATATAGGAAACACATTTTTCACATTTACGGCATTTAACAGACGC